>NW_010317368.1:4198-26101 GCF_000700745.2 Antrostomus carolinensis | reverse complement strand
GGTGGTGGGTTGGGGTTTTTTTTAATTCCTATTTCAGGTGTTCAAAGAAGGACTTACTATATCATCTTAAAGAGATGCCTCAGATCACTGAAACTTGTAGTGTAATCCAATATTAAAAACTAGAAGGAAAAATTTGATAAAGGTGTAATATTTGAGCAGAATAGCCCCCAGGATCATTTTTTTTTTTCCTCCTCTACTTACAGATTTTTACATTAAATTCTAGCTGCTGGCTAATCAGTCCTTCTAAATGTACAGTTAAGTGTGTTGCTTTCCTGCATTCCCTACTAATTGCATTATCTAGTAGTTGCAAAACCAAACCACCAAAATTTCTTTTGGAACGATCACTGCTGAACGTCAAAACATTAAAAAGCATTTCTGTTACGTCATCCTTCTGTATTTGTGTGGAAGGGTAGTAGAACTACCCTACAATATTAATAATCTTGTTATGTTTAAGAGAATACTGTTGGCTGAAAATCCATCCTACATTCATTATAAAAAAAAATTCTATCAAGTCAAAGTTTACTTTAATATAAGTGTCTTAAAGGCCAGAAGTTGGAAAAACGGCACTGATTAATTTCAAGTACTCCTGAATATAATTATTCCTAACTTCTCAGAATCAAATAGGACAGAAGCACTGCAGTGGAAGGAAGATACAGGTTATAAGGAAAATTATCAATTTTAGAATAGATTTATTAATGGAACTGGAAAAGAAAAATCAATGCAAACACCTTTAACTTTCAGATTGTTTAGCAGATGACTGCAGCGCCAACCCATTGACTAAAAACTTTCACAATTAATTTGATCTCTTTTGTAAGCTGGCAGCTAGACATGTGAAAATTTTCAAATTTAGTTTTCCATGTGAGATAACTGGGAATAAGAATGGGTTACAGAATCAGAATATTTGAAACTGACATTGACTTTGAGAATGTACATCCAAATGTACGGTAATTAGGAGTATTTTAACATTCACTAAAATTTTAAACATTCCAGATTGTTAGGTAACAAAAGATTTTTAAACATCGGCACCCACTGCCATTACAAGGCTTCTCAAATGGCATAAGACAATATATATGTAGTGTTCCAGGACCGTACAAAGATCCTGCCTCAATAATTACAAGAATGCACTTAATAAATTATTTTTCTGTTTTCTTCTATTAATATGCAAATAGTTTATACAACATAAAAAAGTTAATTTGTACCTACTACAGGTAACATCTATTTAGCTTTTCATCTGAAAGCCTGTAAGACTTGATGACCTGCAAGCTTATTTACATAACTCATTTGAAAGTATTTTTAAAAAATAATATTGTCCAGCATTTAACAAAATTGTGAGTTTAAAAAAAGAAAGAAATCATTTAACAGCATTTGTTTTCTTGATTTTGTCAAGTAACTTCACCAGCTCAGTGTTATAAGGCAGGCTGGTTGCTTGGATGGACTGAGACTCCCTATGGTGACAGGCATGTAGTAAATTTGTCCACTTATAAAACCAGATGAAAGCAAGAAAGAGGAAAAGATTAGAGTTTCAAAAGAACTGAAACTTCTTATTTTTTACTACAAATTCAGAATAGGCACTGAAACATGATTCCTTAGGGACTTTTCCAGAAGATTGTCTCTTCGCTGGGCATCGTTCCATTTTCAAACTACGAAGGGGAAAAAAAAAAGAAAAAAATAAAAATTATCAGGGGTACATAATTAAAGATTACAAAAAAGGAATCACCATATGCATTTGTTTGCATCTTATTAATAAGGGAAATAACTTGTGTGCTTTAAGCTTAAGACATCACAATTACTGTTTTGGTGATAATATTTTTAATTCCATTATTAGATTTAAGCAACATTGGAAAATAAATATGTACTTCTCATGACATAATTCTGCATGCTTTATTTGAAAAGCCCTGAAGCTTAGGGCTGCTGAGAGTCCTAAACTGCGTGTAACTTTATGCTCCAAGACAGTATCAACAAACCATGTAAAGTTCCTGTTAGAGGTTTGTGTAACTTCCTCAGAGAGGGGTATTTTGAAAACTCCCTAGCTAGTCTGCTCTGGTTTCCCTGTCCTTATAATGAGAAATCTTTTCCCTAGTATTTAATGCAATTTAACAACTTAATTCTTGTCAAGAACAAACACCAGGACTCCTTTGCATTTTCTAGACCCATAATGACAAAGTCTAGTCACATCCTCTAAACTTCCTTAAACGGTCGATGTTTTTCATGAACTGCAGTAGCCCAAACTGAGACCTCAACCGCATTTAAAAGAGGGAAAAAATTACTTCAGATCCCCTCTGCAGACACATCATCCATACCAAGAAGCTGCATGCCTCTTCTGACTTATTGACTCATGTCTGATTTTTTAAGAAGGTTGTAATACTCTTAAGGAAAAAACCTACTTTACATTTCAAAACCATTGACCAAGAACTGTATCAAGGTGAGAATAATGCTTAGTAACGAATAATAATAATTTTGAAGATACCCTTCAAAGCTCTATCCATCAATACAGAACAAGATTATCTGTAAAAACCTGTGCTTATATAACACAAATGCCATCATGAAAACCCATCCTCCCCTTTCTCAGTATTGTGTGAAGTTTATTAAGCATACCATTTGTCTATGAACAGCAACTGTCTCCGTCTTGTGACACACTATGCATAGGAATGAGACTTTCACATTGCTCACTTTCTTCTGGCATTCTTAAAAAAGAAATTTATTTATTTCAAGTTATACAGTAATATTAAATTAGTTGTTATAAAGCCAACATAAGTATTAGAGTATGCTAGTGGTTAAAACAGCAGCCACTAAAAACATACAGACTCCTTAACTTCACAAAGTACACTCGAGTTGGCACAATTTTCACTGCATGCTCTGGGTACAGCAACTATCATAGAGGCATTGATGGGAAAAAGAGAAAAGAAAACTGTGAAAGCCACTAAGAAACTTTTAAAAGTTAAATAGACTTCACATCTTTCCATTTTCTGAGCATTACATACCTTTATAAATGGAATGGCAACTACTACCATTAATAAATTAGTACACCTGAATATAAAAATACATTAAAATAAATACAGTCTGAGTACTGTGGCCTATAAAAGAGTACAGGATATTAGAAAGGCTAAAGAAGAGATAGGATTATACTTTGTGACTGCCCTACCTCTGAATTCGATGTTTTCTACAAATAAAGGCAAAAACTCTTCTGATTCCCACCATCACTGGATCCCAGTTGTTATAGTGACATAAGAGAGTTGCAATGAAAAAAGAAAAAAATACAGGGACTGCTCCTGCAAAAAATAACCAGGAAAACTGCACCTGGAATTAAAACACAAGCATCATTCATTCAGAGAGTAAAAAAAAATCCCAAACATATTGGTATATTGTCTATTTGAGATTACTATTAATGTAAGTTTGAGATGCAGTTTCAGTACTTTTAAATTGGGTGAAATATTACAAATATTTTTTATATTATTGGTACAATTTCTATAGCCACTGCTACTTCTAATAAATTAATAACCTTTCTTCACTGATCTGTTCTTTCCAATGGAACATACTGTGTGTGGATGAAGACTGCTATTTCCAAATAGTTTCATTTTTAGATTTTAGCTGTCTGACTGGTACCAATGAGAAAGTCTCCTAGACACTTCAAAAATTTTGAATAAGAAGTCTCACCTGAAAGATTTGTGCACCTATTTCATTCAGTATGAATATACTGCCATTGTGGTAACTGCTGAAATCAATGCACATAGAAGACTATGCTACTGGAAAAATATAATTTTATTTTTATTGGGTACACTATTTGCCTAATTTAAACTCAATTCTTATTGTATCTATACTACTACTTGTATCTATCTACTACTACACTGAGAAGTGATTATCTGAGACTGTTTAAAACTTAAAATTATAGCAGGTTAGGGAAATCAAGAGCTAGTCTCTGAAATGCCTTCAAGGCTACCAGAGCCCTGACCCATGAGCACGGCTCCCTCTTGTGGAGAACATTCCAAAGTTGAAGACTGGAGAAAAAGGGCACAGTTTTGATACCAAGTGCTGATGTGCACTCTCAGAAGTCTAATAAACTGAAATTGTAAGAGCCTTATGTTATCCTTACTGATTTCTAACAGAAACACATAAACACATAAATTACCCAAAGGAATATTTAAATAGTTGTTAAAAATTTGATTGTAATTTCTTAAGATTCGGATTTATGTCAGATTATTACAGAACAATAAAGACCCAGAAAGCTAGTAATTATGCATATTGTATAATTACCATACTATTTGACAGTTACACGGAGACTGCATATATTCATAGTCTAATCTTTACATTATTAGCCATGCCAGGCTACTTTTAGGAAAACTGAAATGTGGTGTAAAGACAAGGCTGTCCAGAAGCACTAACTAGAAAGCCTGAAGTTGGAAGTTTAGATTTCTATTACCCTATGAGACTTCAGTGAGCAGAGGGCTTGGCTTAGGATATTTTGATGTTTGTATGACAGAGACACACTTGCACAAATACGCCTGTACAAACAACCTCAAAGTCTATAGGAGTTTGCCTTTAACTAGGGTCACTCACTTGTGCTTCTAATACTAGCAATTTATTTTTAAATAAAGGAAGAGACAAAGGATTCCCGCTTCCTAATTCACATAAAGATTTATCATCTCTGTGAAGAAATTCTTGTATTTCAATAACAAACTGTATTTATGCCAAGGTGCTCAAATGCTGACTAATTCACTATTTTCAGCCCAGAAAACACACTACCTGGCACATAATTTTACTCTCTGCTTTCTAAAAGTCCAGCAGCTTCTCCATACCACGTGCCTATAGGCATATTTAATGTGAATGAAATACAGGAGTCACCAACAGTCAAAATGCACACAGCCATGTGATGAGAAATGGCTGCATTTTAGCCAAGTGATAAAGACTCCTGTGTAAGAAGTAAAATACTGTTCATTGTATACATCAGTAAAAATAACACTGCCATTTAATTCAAAGAAATTCTGTCAATAATGCTCAAAACTTAGCAGTACGTTACCTTTTGCATGCACATGTCAGCTATTATGGACAGAGGTATTGTAAGGCTTAGCGCAAGTGTGCCTATCAGTGATGAGGTAAGAAAGCAGCCCCTAAAAAATAAGAAATATTATTATTTATTATAATAATTATTATTATTAATAACAATACTAAAAAAGAGGTAATATTTAAAAGTTAAAATACAACTCAAGTAATACAAACTGCAGAAGACATTTGATGAAGCTTAACTGTTAGTCACTGTTTCTTTTAATAATCAAAAATGGAGATACTCACACTCTGTCATAAACCTGTAAAACTACATAAAATTCTTAACTAGACTCCTTCTAACAGTTATACAAAGGTTTTAAGTCTGCTATGGCTTTTGAGCCATTCATCTAGAAGTCTCATGTTTGATACTCTGTTGCCAGCCTAGCCAGACCATCATATAATTAAATTAAACAAAAGCTAGGCCAATTTATTAATTGCTATATCTTCATGATTAATGCATTCTAATGAGATTTAGCTCATTAAGTCTTTGAACATTTAAACAAACATGTCAACTATATAAAACTAGATTCTGATGCATATACATTCAACATGCACAAGGCCTTAGAAACTGAAGAAGCATTACAACAGAAATTCATGCTCTCCTATTAATACTGCAACTCTGCAGTACAAAGTATTTTCATCTCAAAATGTTAATTCTCGAATGAGCTAAGCACACAGTATCTTAATAAACACAAGAGCACATCCTTGCTATTTAAAGTTAGCTCTAAAACAGGACATTGTGACAAGATGGATGACATCCTCAAGCCAAACTGCATATATGGACAGAAATAAGAAAAAAAATTTTAAAAGGGCAAAAAACCTGCCTAAGCAATCTGACATTTCAATATGTGAGAACACAGGTGAGCCCGAAGCACGCAGTACGTACCACAGCCAGAGGAACTCTGACAGAACTGTTCCAATAAGGCCATTAATGACAATGCACATCCATATCAGTTTATTGGGAAACTCAAATGCTTCAAACCCAGTATAGTGAAGCAGGAAAAACCCTGGCCACAGCAGCAACAGATTGAACAGCCCTACAAAACCTGAGTATAAAAACAGTATTAAGTAAATCACAATACACATCCTTCAACATAACTAAAATCTCAGCTAAACTCTGCTATTTTGACAACATGCATACATAAAAACAGCAACAAAGTAATATTTTAAATCTTTCAAAGGAAAAGTATATAAGAAACTTTACCTGAAATTCACAAACAACAATTACATCAGATATTTACAGGTTTGAAATAAAAAAAGAAATTAAAAAAGAATTTCCACTGAGTCCAAATGGGCCTTCTGCATTCCTACAGGTTGTGTTATCTTTCATTGCTAAGACTGTAAACAAGGAACAGTTCACACAACCAGTCTCTAAAGTACTTATAACCATGGAAACAACAGGTTTTCTCTGCTTCCTTGGTTTTTCTGAGCACGTTTACCACTCATATACAGCACCTGAAAGCAAACCATTTAATCACACACCGAATTAGAACTTTCAATAGTTATTTTTAGTCTTACCAAAGAACATTGGTATGTCAAGTTTATCTTCTCTATCTACTTTCCTTTTTATCATTACTATATACACAGCATACAGCATTGCTCCTACAAGAGACCAAAGGGAACCTGTAAAGATGAAAAAAACCCACTCACTTAAGACATGCCAAACATGTTATGCACACAAGGATAAACTCTCCTAAACATACACCTATTATATAACTGTCAGACATAACCAATTTATTACAGAATCTACTCCTACACCAAAAGAATGGAAAAATGCAGAAGCTCAAAAATGTAAATACTTTCCCAATTAAGCTGTATAAATTCCGGGGGCACGGGGCACAAAATAATCACAAGTCCAGTTTCAGAAGTTGAAACTAAAAAGCCAGGTTGCAAAATGTTAGATGAGTAAGAAATATATAGCTTGCTATATGACCTGCTGAGAACTGTCAAAAGATGGTACTCATCACTGTATATTCTAGGATTAAAAAAATAAGTAAATACCTATTGTATCTCTTCCAGCAGATTTCTCGGATCCGGAAAGGTTAACAAGCACTACACCACCAATGCTAGCAAAAAAGAAGAAATGCAAAACGCTGCTTCAACCCAAGAACTTTTTGAACCAAAACAGAAAATAAGGCGGGGGGGCGGGGGGGGGAATATCAAAACAGAGTTCTAGTTTTAGGTATTTTTAGTTAATCAAAACTGACTTTTGTCAAAGCCAGAAGGAGTTCTCTACTGCTAAGCTAAAAAACAAAATAAAAAAAATCCCGCTTTTAACTTTCCTGAACAATGCACAAGGCATTTAACGAAACAGGCTGACAACAATGAATGCCAAGCCTCTTCCTCTTTCCCATCTACACAAAAATAGAGAAACCATAATTAAATAAGAAAATAAGTTCACATATTTCCAACAGAAACCTGATTCATCTAATTTCCTACAGGAGCATGAGGTTTGGTAACTGTTCATGATATGAAGTATTTAAAAATACTTAATTCACAAGGTTTTGGGTTTTTTTTTTAAGTGAAGCATATAAGACATTGTCAGAGATACCATGGGTATAGTAGGTATAGTTATCCTTTCATTGTATCAGGGAGTTTTTGATTAAGTGTTCCATCCCATTATCTTACCTTAAAATAACAGCTAATAATTTGGACAGGGTAAACCTATCTCCGCTGTTACTGGGAAAGACTGCAGCTAAGATTAAAGTAAAAAGCCCTGCAAGAGAAATTCAGAAGAGTTTATACAATCAAGTTCTGCTACTAGTTTGTTCAGAAAACTACTCAGACATTTTCTTCTTTATATTTCACATACTTGTTTTAACTACTTGATCTTAGCATTCATAATTTTAATCAGAACCATTATGAACTAACAGCTCGTGATGTGAATCCTCAGATGAACAAACACATGCTCAACTTTGAGAAAGGTTAGCCATACTAAGAAAATAAACTGCAATAAGCCTAAAAAGTCAATGAAAAAAAAAAAAATCACATAATTGTGCTTTTAAAAGTGATTTTACAAAACAACAGAAGTTACTCCTCAAAACACGGACTGTCACATAATTTAAATACTTTAAAGCTCATATTAGAGCCTTTCATAAAACTTGCAAAGCAAGTGATATGCATAATATTTAGGTGGTTTAAGTTCTTTACCCCTAAAACCATTTTTTTTAAAACTAATAATTAGCAAGAAGACTTTACTCTGAATTGTATCTATTTTGATAAAAATTATACCACCTTTCCTTCAAACTTATTACACACCCAATATATCTCTTTAATACACAGACATAACTGGAGAAGTGCACACACACAAACTTGAAAAGTAAAAAGCAGGGGAATCAAGAGGATAGCTGAAACCTCTGCAATTACATAATGAAATTTATAAATGCACATATTCAATGGCTTTAAGCCTTATGATTCCCTCAAAACGACAGGTAAATCGTTACACAAGTCCATTGTAACCAAAGAGATTTTTATGTTATCAATAGCCTTATAACACACATCTGATGGTGTAAACAGAACTTACCAGAGGTTGAAGACAAGATATTAACTATGGCAACCTGGGTATCTGACAGAGCTTCTTGGTAAGAGAAATTTGCCAAGAACCACTGGAGGAAAAGAAAAATATTGTTGTGATATGGATAGCAACATCAGAGCTTAAGTTTATCAGTGCAATAAAATCCTACTTAAAGAGAAACAAAAACCCCACCTATTTGCCCAAAACCAAAATCAGAACAAGACTTTTACCTCAAACAGATTTCTAACTTTTATTAAAATGGCAAGTACATTAAAAGACAAGAGGCAAAATTAGAATTGGCCCAAAGCAATCATATTCAACTACACCTTTAATAATAAAATAACACACTTCAGAACTTATATGTAATTAAATAATTAAAATGAAATTATAATAGCTATTCTATAGTAACTGAAGGTACTTTTAACTTGTTTTGCAAGTGCTTTAAATGACTACTGCACAAGGGCTGCAAAGAAATTTCAGAGATACACGGGACATCAGTCAGCTAAGCCTAGTGAGCTTTTTTAGAGTACTTTAAACAACACCACATCTCCACCCTAAAAAACAAACATCACTTATATTCAATACCTCAAAAATATTTTGGAAGGATTCATGTCTGTGAATTCCTTCATAAGTATAAAAAATGGCAAGTGTTTTATCATTTCTCGATTGAGATTTCATTAATAAGATCTCAGATATATCCTCAGGGAAGCCACCATTCTCTAGAGTCTGAGGTGGAAATACTTATACTGTTATATGTAGTGTGGGACCATGCTACATGTAACCTATTTGTCAGTATCAGTGAAGCTACTTCTAGAAAAGCTGCCACTGCTGTCTCTCAAAAATCCTGCCACCAGTAACTCTCTCCCCCTAGAACTGAGGCATGGTGCAGAAACACCAGCAACCAACAGATTCCTAAGTAAATCTTGCAGCCTTCAATGGAGCTGAAGGCAATAAATTATCTTTTCTTCATACTACTGGAGGGCACAATGTCACAGTCAGGCATAGGATGGAACTCTTTCTGTGATGGCCAGGAAAGAAGCCACAGTGCCATTTACCCATTTCACACAGTCTCAGTGCAGCTGTTAACAGCCTGTACATGTGAAACCCCAGATTCTGCTGTACCAAACATACCAAACACTGGACAATATGGCACAAAAGCATGGCATATCTTATAACTGACCTTACAGTTAATGACTCATCCAGGACCTGTATTTATTACCCTCCCTTTAAAAAGTTGCACCTTCATGTCCAGCACGAGGAAGGTTTTACTTCTTATGGCATATTTATAAAATGAAGCATAAACAATGTAAGTTACCTCAATACTGTTTTACTATTGTTATACAAGTTTTAATAGCATCTATACTTAAGTTTTTGGAAAGAATGAAGCACGTACCACAAAGCAAAAGAAAAAGCTAATTTTTGCTACTTGAGTTGCAGTGAGTTTTCCTACAGTTTTTAATATTGATTCCTGCTCCTTAACTGTTGGATATGACATCCGAGACAACTTTGCTTCCAGTGCGTGGCTCGATGGCAGCTGTCGAATCTCCATAATATTACTGAACCTTACACGAGGCTTTTTGGGAGCTTAAGAAAAGAGGAAAAAAAAAAAAAAGACTGTAAATTATCATTAAACTTTTCAAGCCAACACAATATGCAAATAAAACTATGATGTTCTAATATGCCATTGATTACAACATTTCACAAATAACAACAGGTTTTTATCCAAATAGAAGACATGTCATTATTTTTATTTATTAAACTAGTATTTTTCTATATTAAACTAGTATTTTTCTATTTGATAAGCCACTAATAAGACAAAGCACCATTATTGTTTTCAATCAGTACAGTTGTCCATCCACAAAAACCTCACTGAAAAGCACCATCCCTCCTCCCTGTCAAAAAAATCCCTACAAGGTAACAACAATTTCTTAGGTAAGAAATACTCTGCACTAATAAATATCACATATAAAATTTTCTTTAATTGTTTAATAGTCAAACAGCCAAAAACTGCACACAACTATATCTAACTGCAAGGACAGTGTTTCACTCAGATGAGTGTCCCAACAGACCTCAAAGCTTAGTAGAGATCGTAAGATCACTTGCTCATGTGAAATCTGCCCTCTGACTAACCTTGCAAACAGGGATCACATTTTATTTATAAGGGCACTATAAGTATCATCAGTTTCCTGTGTAAGGAAAACATTACAGGCTACATATAAATATTAGCCTAATTCAACATGAAATAACAACTAATTTCCTAAAACAGCTAAAGGGAACAGCTACAGCTCAAACAACCCTGAAGTGACTATTGCACGTTATCACAGGACAGCAGAGCCTATCAAAGTCGTTTCTGCACATGTGCCATCTAGAAATTAGCAAAGAGACTTCCCCTTTTATTAGGGGGGACTCCTTTGCTGCGGATCAGGTAACTGGATTCGTTGACTGCCAACTTTTCTATAACTCTCTGGGACAGTTAGGCCCATTTCAGCTCCTATCACAAGATAGTGAGGCTTAAATAAAATCAGAATGCACATAGACTGTTAAAATTCTTACTTTGACTGCTTTGCTCCTGCTCTAAAAAGGACAATAGCTTGTTTTTCCAGAGGCTGACTCACTGCTGCTGGTCATACAAGCCCAGAAGGAAAGAATCACAAGTACTGAACCCAGTTGGTCCCTTGAGATAAACATAGGCTGGATCTGTAGTGACCAAGAAAGGTAAACTGAACGATAGGCCTATGTTTTATCTACCTGAAAGTAAATATATGAGACTGCAATTCATGCAATAAGAGATAAAAGAGGGAAAGAAAAAAAAAAAAAAAAAAAAAAAAAAAAGAAAAAAAAAGAGCAAAAGAAAAAGGCAAGTTCTGAAACACAACAGCAGTTATACCAACAAAGATACAAGTAATTCATTCACCAAAGAACTAGCATTTCAACATTCCAAAAGTCTTTACTCACTTTTCTCTGCATCACTACTATTACTGCCATTTTTTTCAGTTGGCAAATCATGAAACTTTACAGGAACATATAAAGGTTCACTCTGAAATGAATCAGTATAAGTAAAAATACAGTTAAGCAGGATATTTAATAATAAGCAGTAGAAATAATGTAGTGAATTAGAAAACTAAATAAAGAAAAACTTGGTGAATATTAAGAGAATCAAATTTAACAGTTTTGTACACAGTGGATAGGCTTGTCAAAAACGTTCATACATAATCTATATTTTATGTTAAACATATTGGTAAAACGCAGTACTCAAAAATAACTGTGCGCTTTTGTGTATATCCTTATAAACACAAAACTTATCCCCAGAAAATACAAACCTACTGATTTAAAATTAAAAAATAACTCATCAAAATCAGACAACAGAATTCTAATGTAGATTCACATAGAATCTACATTAGATCTGTGGCTTCTGTGTAAATGATAAACTAGAAGCATAAAATACAGAATACGGATACAAAAATGAATACATACTCTTTTTCCTCCCATGACCCTAAAAGCTCATAAACTAAAACTAAAAAGTCAAAAAAACTTTGGGAAAGAAGCTCCAATACACAAGGTAACTAGCAGAATTTCTAATTGCTTGAAATACTTGAAAGACAAGTTTTAAGCTGCTTGCTTAAATTAAATTAATAAACTGTAAGAATGAAGTAATGAAAAAGATCAGGTAGCTGCATTTTCATTACGTTCCTTGTGTAGGACCAGAATTTTTGTGGATGCTTAAATTAATGTAAAATTGTCCAAGGTTAACAATGAATCCTGCTTCTAAAGTTAGATAATCTTAAAGAACTGAACAGGCTAAGAAGATTCTTAAATGTAGATACATAAAGTGGGGAAAAAAATCCAAAGAATTAAATTAAGAATACTTCTGAAAAATGTCTCTGACTCCCTATTCAGCATAAAATACCCGAATGGTAGTTTGTCAACACTCCATTGCCTCCCCCTACTCTATTAGAGATGGTGCAAACTTTAGAAGATCTGTGTTTTGGAGACATTTCTGCACGTGGCCGTTGATTTAGGTATGTAGATAAAGCAGTGATCTGTGAGCAACAGGGGCATAACAAACTGTCATTTATGGATGATTAAAATCACCACAAAAATGCCATCCGGCAATGTAGCTTATCAGCAGAACGCCAATACTGGTATTTTATTCAGTAACAGTAGTCACTCCATCCACTGGAAGGAAGAAAGCAGTCCACTTCTCTTCCAAAATGCAGTGCAGGATCATAGTATACAAGATGCTATGTTCCTTGGTTGCCCAAGGAAGTTGTGGATGCCCTCTCCCTGGAAGTGTTTAAGGCCAGGCTGGATGAGGCTTTGAGCAACCTGATCTAGTGGAAGGTGTCCCTGCTGATGGCAGGGGGATTGGAACTAGATGATCTTTAAGGTCCCTTCCAATCCTAACCATTCTATGATTCTATACTCAACTGAATGATTCAGTTGTGGATTTTAGTCTTGAAAACTGCTTGGCTTTACCACTAGCTCTGCACATTTTGCTTTGGCAGCTGAGTATGTAAAGGTTTCCTTTGTACGACATCAATATTTATTTCACAAACTACTACAGAAACATTCAAGTCAGTGTTCTGTTGAGCTGAGAACACGTATTTCTTATAATAAGCAATGTCATTATTTGCAGCACTTATTAGTAACCAATAAATTACCAATCACCTTTGCCAAAAACTATTACATTTAAGACCAACATATTTTAAAAACATTTTCAGGATAATGGTGTCACATTAGTATAAATCATTGACCTTCACAAATTAAGGCACTTACCAGAGAACTGTTTACAGTGTTATCTGTTGCACAAGCAGCAAAATAACCTTCAGCATCTGCAAACTAATTACAGAACCTTAAATGTAATAATCTACCAAGGCAGAGTTATTAATAAGTGAATTTTTTTCAGATTAAGTTTTTTAATGCCTTTTTCTATAATTCTATCAGAATTCCCTCTCTCCCTCCAGCCCTCCTCCCCAATAAACAACAGGGCTTATGACTTCAGTAAATAATTTCAGTAATTCCTTGTACCTCTTGGAGAATCCCATTGAATCCAATGATACCTACCCAGGTATCAATGCAGGATCGGGCTGTTAGAATGCCAACACCTGTAAAGCTCAGTCTTAACGAGACGTGCTTCATGAAATTTTTGTGTATATATTAACAACAAGCCTCTTGTTTCTTCATTTTATTGAGGTAAAGTTCCTTTGCATAAAAACGTGGAACTCTGCCTTATTTTTAACAAGACTTAAATTAGGATGAGGTCAACTATCATTTTTCCTTTTCCCTTCTGCATCTTAACAAGCTCTACTGTTCCCTGACCTGCAGCTTGCTGTTCTACCATGAGAGTAAGTAATCCATTAAGCAAAGCCTCTAATGTGGAAGACAGCCCAAAAGTAAGGTGTGACTGTTTACCTAAGCAATCATTACTGAAATAAAAAAATCTGTAAATGTATAATTTTTGTTCCAGATTAATAAACATGAGAAATTTTAAAGGCACTTGTTAATCATGTAGTTCAATATTTAACTAAACTCCTTAGGGGAAAAAGAAGTTTGGTTGGGTTTTTCTTTTGTTTTGTTTTTTTTAACTGCACACTACAGTCCTGTCTCTGCACTGTTCTTCTGAAATATACTAACAACAAAAATAATAGCTATTTCCTATAAATTATTTTAAAAGTTACTTTTTATAGGATTAGAAAGAAAAAAAATAATGATATTCCAGTAGTGGTGCCATGAGTGCCAGACACAAAGGTGAGATTCAGCACTCTTACTCATTGCTGTCCAGTTCATGTGGGTTCATATCACCTCTTTCTTTGACACAGCACTGCCTGAGATTCAGCTGGTCAGTGTAACCACTACAACTGACACCAGGCGATAGCCCCTTATTCTACTCATCTGCTCAGATTAGTAAACTTGATCAGTACAGTTGCTCTGTACAATTAATCACGCTTTAGCACTTTCATCATCCTTATTTGTCATTACTGCCGGTAAAGATTCTGTAAATTGTTTATTTCCTGATTATTTTATGAAGCTCCTGAACAGCATCAAATCTAACACGTGCCATACTATGCAGACATTTGATATTAAAGGCTGATCTACCAAAAATTATTTCAAGATACCAGCCAACTCTAAATGTTCTATGCTTTTAACACAAGATTTGTTTAAAAACAAAAGGTTTAGTTTCTTGAGGTTTGGGTTTTTTTAATGTTTTGGGGGGTTTTTTTTTAATAAAAATAATTTGACTTAATGTCACATAACACTTCAGTTATTTAAGTATGTTACACCTACAACTGTCACTATCAATCAAGTCTAATATATCCAGAAAAACAGAAGTCAGTTTGTTTCATACAAGCTATTTTCTATAACAACGCGTTGATTAACAGCATGTTCTTGGATCACATTTTCTGTTATTTTAACTCAAGATTAGTATCAGGCCAAATGCTTTATTGCTTCCCGAGTCCTGCTGTTCAGCATTCTGAAACACTGGCACAGAACAAGCACTCTTCCCAGCATCTCTAACTTCCTTGGAAAAAAAGTATGTGCTTCTGTAATACAACAGTAATTTCAGACTCTAGCACAAACTATGCCTAGTTCTAAAACGGGCAACAGAAGGAGGCCTGCACGTAAAGGCTATAAAAATACAGTATTAACAAAAACAAAACTATAATTCTACCACCTTTCCTAAATATGACTTTAAAAACGTCAAAACCTCTTAGCAAACAGTTCATAGTTCTGCCAGAGATAAAAAGGGTCAGTAATAAAAATCAACTATGAAGTCCAAATACTGATTCCATTGGTTACAGATGTTGGGGAAGTAAAAGGGAACCAACAGCCAACAGTGGTGACGCTCATAAGCTCTTCCCAGAAAGAATTATTCTCTGCAACTGTCCAAGATAAAAGATCAGGCTAGATGGGCCAATGGTCTGGCCCAGTAGGGCATTTCTGATGATTCCTGACACATTTCATATTGCTTTTTCCTCTCTTCCTCTCACAAGTCTACCATTAGGATTGCCATGTCTTCCTGTGCCATGATTCAGTTTCTAACTGCTTTTCTGAAAGCACTATTCCATAAATGTGTAAATTTTGCCTTTCTCTAGTCCCTATTTTAAGTTTCTTCTGTACAAACTTCAATAAATATCAAAACATAAAGTTAAAATACTTACAAAAGCTGCATGCCTTCCACGAAACCCACGAGTACACTGTTGCCTCCATGGTTTCCAAACAATAAATCCCAAGAGGTATAGAACAAACATGGATGTTTTTGCAAACGTACTGAAAAAAGGTTTGTTGTACTTTGTAAAAACATACTGTGGAAAGAAAATAGTTGCAGTATCCAAAATTACCAATTAGGTGAGAATTCACAAAATGAATGAACAGGTTTAAGTATATAGTCCAGAACAGCCTGGTTCCCAAAATGACAGTGCTGAGAGTATTGACATGTATGACCAAGATACACAAGTGGCCCCACCTAGTCTGAAAGCAGCCTCTCCCAGGCTATGTTAAACGCCAACAAGAAGGCACTGAGCCATTTTGTAAGACACAATGCCACTGAGAAAAGTTAGTTACTTATTACTCTTATCTAACTAAGCAACATTGATATGCCACTGAACTCAAACAGGACTGGAAATACATTTACATACAAATATTTTCTATTTAATTTGACAAGAATTTATTAAAAACTCAATTCCCATTGCCAAAGTCCTGTTTTAAGTCCTAAAACTTAACATGAAGTAAATACCAGATCAGTTTCAAGATGGTGAATATATGAACTAGATTATGACAAACATGTCTGCAAATTACAGAGCTTAACTCTGTGACCTGAGACCTTTGGTCCTAGACTTCCTAGATGTTCTGAACTGCAATTTACCATACCACCTAGCCTGCAATGTTCCAGCTCATTTGCTACTTCTTAGGAAACATATGGGCATTATTTTAATTGATATGCCAATAAACAAAAACTCCCTAATCACAGTACATAGTCATGAGCTTATGTTATTTAATTTTAAAGTCATCAATAACACCTGCTGTCTTGAAAGCAACAGTCACCAACTTTTAGCAGATACAGGTTAGTTCAGGAACCCAGAGGATATCATCTTCCTTATACTGAAAAGGTGGTTACACATTACACTGGAACACTCACTGAGTGTTTGAGTGACCATGTTTCTGATGCGTCTCTCTCTGAAATAGGCTTTTATTTCCTTTTTAAGGTGCATGGAACAATACTTACAGAAGTGAGCTCTGAAGAGGCAACCCATATCACATCAACGAGGAGAAGAATGACAATTCCTAGAGCCATTCGCCTACGCTGAGTGGATGAACTGCTCTGGGAGCTCATTCGATTCATGATAAAAACCCACACCATTTGTAACCTAGTCAAGATTGATAAAGGAATAAAATCCAAAAGATTATAAAATTAAAAAAAAAACAAACAAACAAATAAAAACCCTCCCCGAAAAAAATCCCAGTGCAGTCAAGTGTTTCATATCTATGACATGGACCAAATATGCCAGGAAAGACATGTTGATATTTGTTAAAATACCTTTCACAGATCTGGCATGAGATTTTCAGAGACATTAGGGACAATTAGAAAGTAAATCTAGACTTTTCAAGAATTTAGCAACTGTTCTACCACTGAAGTAAGCAAAAATAGGTAAAACATACAATGTCTTCTGGGAATTTCAATGCTACAAATTCTGCAAAACTGAAACCACTACATTTTGGTAAATTCAGATATTCTAGGCTGACAGTAGAAATTATTTTGATATTTTGTGTCAAATACAATTCTACCAAGTGTAGTTAGAAACACGTTTAAACTTAAGCATTCAACAAATATTTCCAAAGATGTATCAACACATTTGATTAAATTATGATCCCTCAAAGTGTAAAGTGATTCAAGAAAAAAAAAAAAATCACAAAGATATTGAATTGTAAACTTACAAAATTAAATTACATATGCACTTGAATTCAAAAGATTTATATATCTATTTGGTAATTTTGAAATACAGGCATGAACCAATTCTAGTGAAAACCTACCAAACTAAGAGTAGACATACACGATATACCACAGAAAGCTTTGCCTATTTAAATAAAAAACCCCAAAACAGTAGTAATTATTTTGAGTGTGCCCCAGTATGTTACACACAGGAATAATCAATTAAGAACACTTCATATTCTGAAAAACCAAAGCTACAGCAGTAAACTAGCTTTAAGCCTGTCATCTAGTACTGAAGTCATGCAGACTTGCTACAAATTACAGCACAAACAAGTTCTGATTTTGACACACACAAACCTATTTTCCTTTTCATATACACACCTCACCGCTCCTAGAAGTCTTTGTTCAAGGTAGTAATAGAAAGGTCTCAATTTAAGCAATTCTGGTGAACTATCAGAAAAGCACAGCTGGGTTTAAATGCTTATAGCCAACTGCTTTTATATACTGGAAGAGTAAGAGCATGCCACTCAGCAGAAAATTCTGAAGACATGGCTTGAGCTGCAAAAATTCATATTAGGGAGACTATTTGCAGGTAAAACATTAAAACTTATGCAGGAGATAAACGCTGCAGCAGTGTGCAAATACATCATGACCAACCTCCTTCCTTCTCCTTCAGCAGACAGTACTTCTGCTTTATTCAATGCACAGAGTAAGCACAAGAGAACAGAATTGATAATGTTTGGGTTGGCCAAAGAAGTGGGACACTGTGACTTTAGAGGGCTTGACTTTTCACAACTTGCACTAAAAACAAAACTGTTACTGAAAACACTAAAGTTATGTTGAGAGATCACTAAAGTACTTTCTAAAAAATAAGAAAGGCAAGGCAAACAAGCTTTTAAAAATGTTGCCTGTCTTTTAATTTAAAAAATTACAAGATTCACTGGACCTACTCCAAATAAGTTCTAATTATGAGCACACCGGACCCACACGCATTCTTATACCCACCAATGCTCCAAGAAGCTGATTCAGATGTGTGATGCAGCTTTAGGACTGCCCATTAGAAGACCTAATTGAGGAAAGCCTTCAATTTATGATCAACACGCTTCCAATACAAGTGGCAGAGACTGATGTCTCATCCATCAGCCTACTTGTACTACAACCTTTCACATACTTTTTAATGAACCCGAGTAAGATACGCATATGGTAGTTCTATAATTAACATTAACTTATTTATGTATATATTTTAAGCAATTTATTAAGTTAATTTCTACAGATTACATAACATACCTTGCTATTTAGCATCATAAACTCAAACACTCACTGTCTTTGAGAAAACTCCTTAAGGAACTGAAATCTAATTCACCTTTATGGAGCAAATCCTGACTCTTCCAGTAAATAGAAGTAACCTGCTTCGCCAATACAGTTTGGTGAATTTAAATTACACTCCTGTTTTTTCCGTATGTGTCAACATACAAACTCTTACTGTCTTTTCATGATTTACAAATTATTTATGAAGGAGACAGTGCCACAATGTCTTCAGTGAGGAAGCTACATGATTTCTTTTCTCCAGACTAGCCTATTCCTCAGATTAATTATTTAAATGTCCAGATATGCACAAGTGCATTTGAGATGACTACCCTCTTTCCCACCTTTGACTCATGCCTCTCCTTTGCAATACAGTCTCTGCCATGTTCAAATCTTACCACTTTTTCCTCCATTTCTCAAAAGGCTTCTTTCCAAAGAAAAATTAACAGGCAAAGTTCCTGAAGTATAATTATACCACTAGATCTATGCTGATATATTCCATGTGTGGGTGTCAGATCTGGATAATTATTCTGCTTTTCTGATAAAATGGTGGGATTGACAAAAGAAAGCAGAAGTCTAAGTAGGGAGGGGCAAAGTTATAAAAGACTCGGAATGGTAAGGTTTTTTTGATACAAATAAAGGAGAAAACATCCATTCTCGAAGAGAGAATAAATACGGATATTATCTTAAATCTGAGTAAGCTAACAGAAAAGGTTTCATGCTTGGAAGCTTATATTTTCAGTTTTTATTAATTGGTCTAATAGATATGACATATTATACTCTACAAACTTTGGCTTCATTTCATTATGACTAATAGCCTACAAGCCATTATATTAAGTTATATTATATGCAGCCTACAAATTGCTCATGTATTTGCATAATATACAGCAAAAATGGAAGCTGGGCATAAAAGAGTTCCAATGGAGCCAGAAGGGAGAAATCTCATTCCCTGTCAGGCTACAGCATGACACATGATCAGTGGTATGGTACCAGAAACTGAAACCACTCCAGCCTTCCACCAGTTACGTACTGCAGGTAAGAGGGGGAGAGGTAGCTGGAGGCATGAAGGGATTGCAGTAGCCTGATCAATTTGACATCTCTACATCACGTGCTTGCATCCCCAGCTCTTCTGTTCTCAACACAAACTGCTTCGAAGCATATAGCACATATACACTGTGCATGGAGGTCATGTGCAGGGACTGTGCATGTTCTGTAGCCACTTAATAGTGCACTCAACTTGTCTACATCAGGCTTGTACAAATCCCTTGCTTTAAGATCACTCAGCAGCGGAGAAGTAAAGCATGCTAGAACATCCAGTGCTTCTTAGGTAAGAGGTTACACAGGAAGTTATTCAGAGTATAAGTATAAGCTCCAGTTCTGGAGCCCCCAACATAAGAAAGACATGGACCAGTTAGAACAAGTCCAGAGGAGGCCACCAGGATGATCCGAGGGCTGGAGCACCTCTCCTATGAGGACAGGCTGAAAGAGTTGGGGCTGTTCAGCCTGGAGAAGAGAAGGCTCCAGGGAGACCTTATAGCACTGTCCAATACCTGAAGGGGCTACAAGAAAGCTGGGGAGGGACTTTTCATAAGGGCAGTTAATGACAAAACAAGGGGAAATGGGTTTAAACTGAAAGAGGGGAGGTTTAGATTAGATATTAGGAAGAAGTTTTTCACTGTGAGGGTGGTGAGACACTGGAACAGGTTGCCCAAGGAATTTGTTGCTGCTCCTCCCTGGAAGTGTTCAAGGCCAGGCTGGATGAGGCTTTGAGCAACCTGGTCTAGTGGAAGGTGTCCCTGCTGATGGCAGGGGGTTGGAACTGGGTGATCTTTAAGGTCCCTTCCAATCCAAACCATTCTATGATTCTATGATATGTTGCACCATTTATTTTCTACCTATAAGCAGATTTTAAAATTCTACTTAAAGAGCCCATACTTATGTCTTGAAGTTGAAGGTTTTTTTGTTTTACTAATAGCTGCTATTACTTTATCATCTGACTACAAAGTGCCTTTTTAACATTTCTGTTTGCCTAATATAGCCCTTTGCTTGGTTATTCTATAACAAGGAAAAAAAAGCTTAACAAGGAAGGGTGACTATAAAGTCTTTATCATGCAGCAAGATGCGTGGTCAAGCTAGTAGCTGACTGAAAAAAAAACTATGAAGCAGCAAGACTGAAATACCTATAATGTTCAGCAGAAAAACAGAACGCTATTGAAACATAAACTAAGCTTTAAGGCAGAATTAAAACTTGTAGAAGTTCTCACAGAATGCAAAGACAGACAGAAACTACTATTTTGAGAAGTTTTAGACAGACACAATATCCTACTTATTGACAAAGCACTAGCATGCATGAACTTGTAATGAAATACCATTACACACATTTCTTTGCATTTGGCTTCTGTACATTGACAGCAATATTCTCTGACAAATATGAACATAGAAAGAACCATACATACCTTCCACAGTGACTGTAAAAAGACAAAAGAAAAATGCTAACAAACTTCACACATCATGTCAAAGTGAAGATAGTCTCCTAAAAGGAAAAAAAAAACCACCTAAGTTAGAAAATTTGTGTGTGTGTGCACATTAAGCAAAAATGTGCTTTGCAAAACAGTTTCTAAAATTTCAACTTCAACAAGTGTCTGCTGCAGCTCAAGTCCTAGATGTTAGGGATGTACACATACAGAACCTTAATAACTGGTCCACATGAAAATGCTAGCAGGACAGCACTGAATTGGAAGAAAACAGGATCATTTACTATTTTTGATATTATAAAGAACATGATCCCTTCCTTATTAATTGAATATAAAGGGCTCACAAGCTGATATTGCTCAGTTCTAAATTTTTAAGCTATGCAGGGAAAGGCTGTATTTCTTAAGCCTACATTCCTAACAAAGAATTTAAACATTAGAATTAGGAAGGTAGTGGAAAGGCATATGGGTTTTTTGGCCTTAAAATAATCTAGAAAGATAAGACACCTTCACTTCATTTCTTGTGGAAGCCCAGTATCTTTCCTTAATTCAATACAGTATTATTACTGTATCCAAAAATAAGAAACCTTGCATAAAACATTTTTAAAAATTATTTTAAACTCAGATCCTGTGAAGACATTCAA
>NW_010317368.1:0-4170 GCF_000700745.2 Antrostomus carolinensis | reverse complement strand
AGAAACATTATACATAAGGGACTTCAGAAAAAATCTTATACTAGACTAATTGGAAGCCCATCTAATCTGCAAATCCAGATGTTGTCAAGTATATGGTGCTCCAAAAGAAGGCACAAAAAACCTGGAACTGACAGCCAAAAATAATAAAGCTGTACATTTTATTGCTTTTAAGTGCTGGAACTTTTTTCTTTTCTTATTCATGTGAAAGTTTGCTAAGCTCTGTTCTAGGGATATCCTGTATCAACAGGAGTCATATCCCATATTACTGAGTCACAAACCAGTGCACACAACAGAGGTAGCAGTAAAGGCAAAACTAAATGTTCACCCTAAATTTTGCCTCTGATTACCTGCCAAGCATGGCTGAAAGTTTATAAACTGTGAATAGGAGGCAAAAGTTACACTGATGCTTTTCACTTGTTTTAAATTAGATTAAGAGGTAGACTATAAAGATGGACCACACAAGCCTATGATCCAGCCTCCACTGAACTCAAGATCTACATAGTGCTTAGCATCTAGCACGTTCAAGCCCTTTACTACAGTTTATCAAATTATTCTAAGTGGTTAAAAAAAAAAACCTGAAGATGTAGTTTTAAGACACAGGCATGTGGTTACCCACTTTGTACACCACAAAGTCTACGCTCACTCTAGATCTTGAACACTTACTTAGTTCAGTGCCCTGACATACAAACAGTAGCTGCTGGTCATATTTGCACTGGGTCTGGCTAAGACAGAGTTAATTTTCCCCACAGCAGCCCTCAGATGCTGTGCTTTGTAAAGGTGTTGATAACACACCAGTGTTTTGGTTACTGGTGAGCAGTGCTCCACAGCACCAAGGCTGGCTCTCCAATATTTCCCCCCCAGTAAGCTGGGGAAGGTCTTGGGAGGGGACACAGCCAGGACAACTGACCCAAACTGACCAAAGGGATATTCCATATCATATGACATCTGCTCAGAAATAAAAGCAAAGAGAACGGAAGGGGAAGTGGGGGCATTCGTTATTTACAACATTTGTCCTCTGGAGCAAGTGCTACGCATACACTGAAGCCCTGCTTCCTGGGAAGTGACCTGTTGGTGGGAATTAGAGAATAAATAATTTGTTCTTCTTTTGCTTCTGCACATGTGGCTTTGCTTTGTTTCTATTAAACTGCATTTTGTCTCAACCCACAAGTTTGATTTTTTTTTCCACCTTATTTTCTCCCCTCCCCATTCTGCTAAGGAGGGGGGTGATAGAGTGGCTTGGTGGGCACCTGGCATTCAGACAAGGTCAACTCCACATTACCAACCTAATCAGAGATAAAGATCAGTATTTCAGGTAGCCAAGACTTAAACCAGAAGACTTTTATCCATACAAAGATGGAACACTTTGTGCATGCCTAATTTATGCACCCAAAATATAACAATATCATCATAATAAAGCAAAAAAGATGCTTATAAATTCTTTTCTCCATGCACACTAAACCAAATATCAGCAAGAAACCATTCAGTTGCTACATTCAGCTCCTACTTAATCCATATCAGCTATACTCAAGTAACCAGGTGCAGAACTTGCACCTAAATTCAGTTATTATGCAAGACTTGCATCTTACTGTCTATAAGCATGCAAGATCTGCTGTGGGCTATAATCCTGAGTGAAGCTGATCACACAGAACCCTGTCCAGTGCTTATTACCAATAACTGACCTATTTCAGGATAAAAGTTTAGCATATTAATGTAACATCTAACACCTAAAGTGAAAACTGTGCAAGACACTTCTCTAGAAGAACATGGCTTCACCCTTATAAAACATTTAATTTATCAAGTGCACAAAGTTATCATAAATTTAAGCCACCAGAAGACATATAGGCTGAAATAGAAATGATGGTTTAAAAGTAAATACAGTATTCTGCCCTATTAAATATAATCCAAACTTCATCTTATGTTTGCCTCTGTTTCCATTATTAGGAAATAAATACGCTCTCCACACGGTATAACTTTTAATATACCAGTTGAAATTCTTAATTTTCTTGATATTTCTTAATATCATTATAATTTTCAACAAATAGAAAGGAGATCTTTTTCTTTCTTTTAAAAAAAATTATTTACCATTTTAACAGTGTTAGAGACTTGGGGCTATCATCTTGCAGAACCATTTTTCAGCCAGTTACATGAAGATCTTCTGGAAAAAAAAAAAAAGACAAAAAAAAAAACAACTTAACTTTCCTCTTCCTGACACTTATTTCTACAGCACTAAATGTTGCTTTGTGCAGATTTTTACTTTTTTCATATTGAAAGTTCAGCCCTAAAAGAGAAGACCATATGAAGTTTACAAAACATGAAATAACTTTTATTTCATTGAGAATTAGGGAAAAGAACATTACAAGGAAGAGAACTGCCAAATCCTTGCAAAACAGTACTGCCTCTGGCTGTTCTGAGGAAAACACACACCCCTCAAAAAAAGTACATCATAACAAGAATAACGAGACCCAGAATAGCAGCTCAGTCACAAATCGTGGTGCAAACCAGCTTGAAATTCCTCCTTGTATTTACTCAAGATTATTTCATATACAATTAGAAAGACAACATACCAAGATAAGGTTTGCACACAGAAGGAAGTTTTTAGTTTTTCCAGTTATACTGGCTGCTTCAATAACACAAGTTCTGGGATACAACTCCCCACACCACCACCTTTAACATGTGATTCTCATTTCATATTTGATTACTTTCAAGATAAGATAAACAGAGACACTGCTTTGACTCTAATCAGAAAAAAGCTGAAAGTAAACTGACAGACATTTTGCACTCATCCTTCTAAATCTGGAAATGTACATCAAAGCAACGTTAATTTAGCACAACGCTGATCTCCACTCAACTTTCAAGGGGTATCGGGATGAGAGCAAAAGCAAGAATCTCCAGAAGAGATGGAAAGGTGAGTCTTATGCAAACATTACAATTACATTCACTACAGCCCTGTAATCTTTACTCAAGGAAAGTTTCCTGTAGAGTTGGTAGAACATAGTGAAGCAAAAGACCCCAAAAAATAAACTGAAGTCAAGTTTTTCATGCCAGTACTGAGTACTGCAAGTAGAGATCACCTTTCCTATCTAAATAAAATGTTGCACAAGACCAAAGTTTGTACAGAAAACACACTAATTTTGTACCAAAATAAGAGAATTAAGCTTCACATAAAGAGATGTTTCAGGAATCGGGCAATGCACAGTGTAATAGTCACACTATCAAACTGCCATGGCACAGCTAGATCCTGGTACTGGTATCTAAGGAATAAAAGGAACACTTGAAAAAGCTTCCTAGTCAGCACTTAGTCAAAATTCATGAAACAGTTTCAAACACATTTTCCTTTCTAGCAATAGCAATGCAGAATATTAATCTATTGCATATTTTGGAGCCTTTACCAGCTACCAGAGTATCTAACCACATACTTCTCAGGTTCATTCATACAGCACCCCAGCATGACTACAGCCCAGTCAGACATGAACATCTATAACCACAGTGAGTTAGAAACTTACTTGTTTCAGGTTAGCAGAGTGAAAGTTGACAAGTGGAACTGACATTGCCCTCTTCCAATAACATCAGAAGGAAAAAACTTAAGTTCAAGCTGCCAGGGCCCCTTTAAGCGTCAGGATGTGCAGAGCAATCTCTTAGCCACCAGTAGGTACACATTTAATATTAGCCAAGAGTTACAAGTGACATCCATTTCACATGCTACCCATCTAATCTTGTCTAGGGCAAGATCTAAACATACCACGCTTTGTCACAGGATAAACAGCTACAGATAAGAACAAGCACAGCAGCCTCCAGCACCGCACGTCACTCTGGTTCCTGAAAGCCGAGCCTCCCAGGCATGCTAGAAATGGGCAAAATCGCCGCATCCAGAAACCTGCTTGCAGAGTGAATGGGGTCCTCTCCCTCCCGCCTGCTGACAGGTATCTTTGGGGGAAAGCAGCAGGAACAGAGAGAAGGAAATGAGTGAATCTCCTTCACACACTCGGAAAACGTCGATGCCTGAGAGAGAAAAATGGCCGGAGCCCCGGGGATCGGGGAGGAGGAAGAGCGAGTCCTGCACCCGCATGTGAAACAAACGCGGGAGTTCCCGGGGGAAACAGCCGCGGCCCGAGGCCGGGGGAGCACGAACCGCCTCGCACCTCGGCCGAGGCAGGACGGGGAGCTCGTCAC
>NW_010317367.1:10533-22100 GCF_000700745.2 Antrostomus carolinensis | reverse complement strand
TTCCAACCAGGCAATTCTATGATTCTGTGATCACTTAAGGGAATGAGTGATCAGACATCCTGTGTAAAATCAGCAGCTGAAGAACTGAAGAAGTTCAAGGTAAAGGGGACTATGACGTTGTGTGTCAGTGCCTCGGGATTAGTGGGAGGAGGGACTTAGGGGACTTTCCCCTATTAGCATGCCCAGTGTAGTTTATACAGTACTAAATGCAGCCACACAGCTGGGCAGCTTCCTCTCCGTGTTGCATCATGTGAACTGTGTAATAAATGGGGCCTTTTCAAAACCTTGGAAGAATCTCAGGGCTTGAAAATTTATGTCCTAAGAACTGTGAAATAAAATAGACAAGAAGTGACCATGCAGAACTGCATTTTCTATTTCGGTAAAAAAGCATTTTGAAAGAAAATTTGAATGGTTGAATCTAGCCATTTCTGTACCTATAGCATGATTTAAATACAACGGATACTCCCAAGAAGAATAAACTCCTCAGAGGGAATCTGCATTCTGATTGATTTTCCCCTCACAAGGGATTGCCAAGCAAATGTGCTGAAGAGATAGCATAAAAAACCTGGAAAATTAAAACCAGGAGAAGTGGAGGTTGTCTGTTTTTTATTAATAGTTTCAACTTTAGAATAGCAAACCTGAGAGATGTCCTGCTTAGAAATCAGAGGATAGGACTCAGTAATTAAAAGGAAGAAGACTGATCAAGTTTGTATGCAGAATACACCTCTTTTGGTGTACGAGACGTATTTTTCCGGAGTAATCTCAAAAGAGTGTTTATGCAGCAAAGCCGTTAGAGACATACCAGGTCAGTCCAGTACCTGAACAGATTGTGTACTACTGTAAGTGTTCCTGTGCAATGCAGTTCTGGGTTCTAGAACATGCCTACTGTATGACTACAAGAATAGTCATAACTTTCTAGCTGTGATGAAAGACTGCAGTGGATCCAATTTCATCATTGGTCTGACTTGATCTGAAATGTGGCATTTCTTAGAATCTTGAAATTGCCAATAATTTGCTTCAAAATAGACCAATGATGTAGTACCTAAGAAGGAAAATTCTAGAGACAAACATGAAAAAAATCAAATATTGTCATACACAGCCTTAAAATAACTATGAGATCTGACTCTTGCATCATATCAGTTCTAGGAGTAAACAACTGTCATTCAAAAAAAGGGAATCATGAACCTAATAAAGCAAAATGAAGTGTAGATACAGGAAAAACACGGGGTAGCAAAACCCACAGAAAGTAATACAGGAGAAAGCATCGTAGGCTGAAGGTAGGTATCCAAAACAAAGATGTCATGAGAGGGAGGCATCACACAAATAAATGAATTACACTGTGAAGAGCATGAGGAGATATTTAAAGGTATTTGTTTTACAAAACTAGAAATGAAGGAGTATGCAATAAATTAAACTTTACCTTAGAAAGCTGATCATCACAAACTTCTTTCATGCATTCTGCTTCTCACTCTATATAGACATCATGGACAAGTTCAGGCTGAGTAATTACAATGGGGAAACTGGACATTGAAACCAAAGATGAGCATAGGGAGGAGGTGCTATTAAAACCAAAATCTCTGTTCTTGCTTAAGATATGAAATTAGAAATACATACAATGTCCCGCAGAAGATTTGTAAAAAAATTGTATGCTCCCACATCAAAACTCACTAATGGCCAAGACCTTGAATAGCACTTGCTGTTCTCTAAGTCTGACAGATTGTACTGCTCTAGTACTGAAAAATCAGTGGGGGAAAAAAAGTCAGTGTGCTGAGCCAAGAATGAATAGAAGTCAGTCTAGTTTTTTTTAATCTAGTAGTTAACACAAGGGAAACTGACCTGGCCTTGAAAACACTAACAGAACATGTCATAGAAGCATAAAGGGAAATTTATGTATGCTTTGCTGGTTTGGTGAAGGTTTTCAGAAGCTTCAGCATGACAGACAGATATGCATCACTGAAAAATGTATTGCCGACTCACAAAATCCAGAGTTTAGAAAACACTGTAGCTGAGAGAGAAAGCAGCATTGTGAGCAGATATTGAAACATCATAGTGCACCATAAAGGTACATTTTGTCTGTGAAAGCATTTGGTATTAAGTAGAAAGCATAACAAATGAAAGTTTGGAATCTTTTAAATGGCATCTGAGTTAGTGGAGCTTATATGAACAATATAATATAGCCTAGCAAACTTTAAGAGTTCAATTAGAGAAGACCTTCAGAGCTTGATTAATGTTTTTGGGGAAAAAAAAAAAGTGATAAATGTTAAAAACCCCAAAGTGCTAATAATAGCCTCAGCAAAAGACAGAATTGACAACTCATTTATTTTAGCAGCCAAGCATTAGATCAAAGCTACCAGCACTCTAGCAATTTGTGGTAGTGCTGACTTTATTGTGTATTCCTGGTTCTCCAGTTGCCACCCTTTACTACTTCATCATGTTGTGCTTGGGGAACGGAAGAATAACTCCTTTTTCTAGACAAAACTATGGCTTGGTGGAGTAATAGGTTCATCCCTTCTCCTTTCCTTGAGGATACAAGGATCACATGGCATGGAAAGTACATTCTTCTTTTCCTTACTCAGGGGTGCACTCCAACGATTGCTGTAATCCATTGCAGAGGGAAACCTTGAGAAACCCCAGGTGGTCCTTATGACTAACAAAAAGCAGTAAGGCTCATTTCAGTAGCTGGTTTTTGTCCTTGCCATGCATTGTACTATTACTCTTACCTCTGGCTTCTTCTCTCTGCAGTCCTTGCCATTTTGTCTTCCTTTTCACTATTCCTCCCTGCCAGCCCCACTCCACTGTTTTTTGTTTTACTCTTTCTCAAGAAAAAAATGGATGCCCCATGTCTTGTCCAAGTCATGAGGATGCAAAAGAGTGACCTGAAGGCTGGGGGAAACTGCTGGTCCTGTTCAGCCATGCCAGGAGAAGGTCCTGGGATTGGCTTCTTTTGGTTCTGACACAATTTTCAGTGTGTGGATGAGCAATAGAGGGGAAGTGAGTAGGTTTTTAGGTTTAGCAGATGGAATAAGGAAGATGGTATAAAATAAAACATTAAAAAGCCCTTCCAGAAATTAATTGCCATTTCCAATGTTATTCATGATAGAGAAAAGCAAATGTGCACATTCACCAGAGATTGTTCAAGATGTGATGGGTAGTTAACTGTCTTGCTCAACTGTAAAAGCCTGACACTTAAAACAGATGCAGAAATGAATCACAGAGCACTTTAAATTTGTCACAAGAGATGAATATTTAAAGTCAGTTGAATAGCCAAAACCACAAATGAGGAACTGTTGAGAATGATGTGCTTAGAGCACAGCTGCTTGAAGCAAGACCTTAGCACTACTGTGTATCTGCAATAAATTGCCTGACAATCACCAAATTACTCTTAATTCTAATAAAATAAAAGAAAAAGCAGCAGGAGAAAAAATGTCAGATGTGTGGCTAGGTAGAGTCTTTTTTAGGACATTTTGCAGCTTTCTCATGGCTGATAAGAATGGGAGATGGTTATCTACAATCACTGGTTTGGAGATGTGTTTTGGTTTAACCCCACCCGGCAACTAAGCACCACACAGCTGCTCGCTCTGGTGGGATGCGGGAGAGTATCGGAAGGGTAAAAGTGAGAAAACTCATGGGTTGAGATAAAGGCAGTTTAATAGGTAAAGCAAAAGCCACGCACACAAGCAAAGCAATGTTTTGGCAGTGAAAATGATTCACGTTGGCAGGGAGGTGTTCAGCCATCTCCAGAAAAGCAGGGTTCTATCATGCCTAACGGTTACTTGGGAAGACAAACAGCATCACTCTGAACATCCCCCTTTCCTTCTTCTTTCCCCAGCTTTATATGTTGAGCATGACATCATATGGTGTGGAATAACACTTTGGTCAGTTGGGGTCAGCTGTCCCAGCTGTGTCCCCTCCCAACTTCTTGTGCACCCCCAGCCTACTTGCTGGCAGGGCAGTATGAGAAGCTGAGAAGTCCTTGACTTAGTGTAAGCACTGCACGGCAATGACTAAAACATCAGTGTGTTATCAACATTCTTTTCATCCTAAATCCAAACCACAGAATTACACCAGCTACTAGGAAGAAAATTAACTCTACCCCAGCTGAAACCAGGACAATATGTCAGTTTAAAGAGATACAAAAAAAAGGCTGAGGAATTGGTGTGGGGCAAAATGTGAAGGGAGACATTGTCAAGGTGACAACAAACAGTTAAAATAAAGGGTCATTGAAGTGCAGTGCAATGCAAAATAATGCATCTATTCCTGGAGAAAAAAATATAAGCAAGGTTGGGTTTTTCTTCATTTACATTAGTGCTCCTCATTATGTATGATTGGAACGTGGAAATTTTTACTTCAAAAGGCACAAACACTGTGCTTCAGAACAATAATCTTTATTTCTTTGCTGTCTGCTATTTTGCAGGATAATGGTATTTCCGTGAGGTTTTTTTGCAAATAGCTAGTTTGGAATTGCACTGGCTCCCTCTGGTGGCGTTCAGAAATGCTCTACTTTTGGTCCACTAAAATTACTGATTCAAAATTAGTTTGATAGCAGAAATTAAGGTTACTATTTTATGTAATTGTTGTATTCAAATAGGAGAAAGAAAAAATATCTCTCAAATACAGTTCAGCTTACACAAAATCAACTCATGAAATGAAATTCTAGCAATCTGGGTCAGAACTGCTGGAGAAAACATAACTCGTTTCCCCTCCCTCACGTTCTCTTAACTAAATTCAGGGATGGCATTTTGCTATTACGTGTTTGGAAATGAGGAGTTACAACAATGTCTTAACTATGGGACTGGCCTGTTTCACTTGGCAGCAAAAATCAGTCTCTTACAGAAAGTTTTAATAGGATAATTTCTATTTTAAAATTAAGGCGCTTGGCTGCTGTTGCCACTTCCATCCTGAGAGTCCTTGCCAGAGCTGAACCAGATGTGCTGTTATTGCTTGGTTTTGTCCATTTATTATTAATAAACAAATACAGAAATTAGAATAAAGAAAGTATGAACTGTGGAACTGTGTCCAGTTCTGGAGACCCCAGCACTAGAAAGACATGGACCAGTTAGAATAAGTCCAGAGGAAGCCACGAGGTTGATCCAAGGGCTGGAGCACCTCTCCTGTGAGGACAGGCTGAGAGAGCTGGGGCTGTTCAGCCTGGAGAAGAGAAGGCTCCGGGGAGATCTTACAGCGGCCTTCCAGTACCTGAAGGGGGCTACGAGAAAGCTGAGGAGGGACTTTTCATAAAGGCAGTTAATGACAAAACAAGGGGAAATGGCTTTAAAGTGGAAGAGGGTAGGTTTAGATTGGATATTAGGAAGAAATTATTTCCTGTGAGGGTGGTCAGACACTGGAACAGGTTGCCCAAGGAAGTTGTGGATGCCCCCTGCCTGGAAGTGTTGAAGGCCAGGCTGGATGAGGCTTTGAGCAACCTGGTCTAGTGGAAGGTGTCCCTGCTTATGGCGGGGGTGTTGTAACTAGATGATCTTTAAGGTCCCTTCCAACCCAAATCATTCTATGATTCTATGAAGCAGAGCGGGAAATGGGGAAGCAGTTAGATAATTCCTCCTCTTTATGCATGTGAGAAGGACCCATATTTTGGGGATTTTGCAGAAGATTAAACTAACCCTTTTACCTAGAGTTGCATAACTCTGCAGTTGCCTATTCTCAGTGTAGCAAGACTGACCGAGAGGAAGGAAATGATTAAAGTTGCACCATCACTGCATCCCAGTCCCCTATCTCAGCAGCGTGAGTCCTTGTTACTGAGCGTGGTGGGTTTCCCAAATGAATGAATGCTCCTGCTCCTTCTTTTACTTAATAATAACTGAGTTAAAGTACTATTGCCTAGGACCAGAGCGGGAGAATATTTCTTGGTCAATTTGACTCTGCTGTATGAACATTCTTGGGTTGATACACTGTTGTCCTTTTAATTATATCACTTTAGAAACTATGAAAAGAAGAAGACAGGAAAAGTCAAGTTTTTCTGTAAGAGCTGTACATCTATGAATAATATATATAAATTTATCTACCATAGAATAAAGAATTCTCTATGATTCACTTACTAGTATATTTAAGCATAATAGCTTGGCATTCTTAAGGCCTGTTTACATAATTCTGCACACCCACAAGTTCTTGCAACATTTCTTTAACCTGTTAGACACACACTGTCAGATAAACAATATATTGTGTGTATCAGCATATTATTCTAAAACACTTAATATGAACTTTAGTATTTCTAAACCTTTTTTCTTCATATGAAGAAGTCCTGTATTATTCAGCAAGTTCTTTACCTGACATTTCCACAATGTGTGTTTGTTTTACATCTACAAAACCCACTAGTTTTGGACAATGCCTTTCTTTTTTTTTTAAATCAATTGAGACAGTAATAAGTTACGAATTTTTAAATAAAACTAGCCTGAGCCAAGAAAGAATATAAGAAATTTCAGCCATGTTTAAAAGGTGAAAATGATTGAACTGTGCATTAAGAATGGAAAGTCATTCATAACTCTACATCACATGATTAAAAGCTGAGCTTGACTATTTATAGCTAAGCACTGCCAAGAGCAATATGTGTTGATGAGAGAACCTGACTGTCACTGCATTCCTAGATTAGGTGCATGTTAATGAGGCCTGTACAGTGCAAGAAAAGGGATGAAGAGTGAAGGTAATATTTTAAAGCCATAAAACAAATTTAAATTGCTTAGATGCACAAAATATAAAAACAGAGGCAAAAGGAGCTAAAGTAGGTAAAATTTTCACTTTCTATTTGTGAAGTAACTCTGCTTTCTATAGAGATGTAAGAATGTATAGTCATAATGTTTTAACAATTTACTTCTAGCAAATAATTATAATTAATATTTTATAATTATAATTATAGTAGTTAATGACTAATAATAAATTAAAATGCTGTTAAGTAAATAATGATGAATAATGAATACATTCAGAGTGTATATTTTCCTGAAGGCATTTTTTTAAACAAAGATGTGACAGTTTCACTGGGCCAGCCCTTGGCTAGCAGCCAACACAGCCGGTCACCCACTTCCCCCCCATACCCAGGTGATAGGGGAGAGGACTGGGCGGCAAGGGTAAGGAGGCTTGTAGGTTGAGATAAGAACAGTATAATAATAGAAATAAAAGAAAACTTAAAATAATACTAATATTAAAATAGTAGTGATAATGATAACAGTAACAAAATATACAAATGAATGATACACAGTGCAACTGCTCACCACCCGCTGACCAAGCCTGTCCCGATCCCAGAGGGGTGACAATCTCAAACTGAAACTTCAATCCTGGAAGAACGAGAGCCCAAGCAAAATCCAGAGAGAGCTAAAGAGGAAGAGACCCTCACTAATATACTGAGCATGACATGATATGATATGGAATATCCCATTGGCATATCCAAATGCCAGTTTAGCTTATTAATTTAAATATTCCTCACCCCCTTAGATCTTGTGCTTGTAGACTAATGAAACACAAAGTCCTTCACTTCCAGCAACAAAAATGCAAACATTGGTATGTTATCAGTGTCCCTCTCCTAACAAGTCCCAGGCTGAAAAGCAAAACGCAGCACTATTCTAACTACTGAAAAAGAAACCCAGCTCTGATTCAGCTAAAAACCAGGACAAAAGGAAAGAAAGCAAATGTTTTTTTGGAGGGGGTCAATTCCAATACAATGCTGAAACCAAGATTTTTAGGTTTGCTTCTGTCTTAATCTAGCCTGTATTAAGGACAATTTCAGGATAACTGGCAAGCACCAAGGCATTCAGCTCTTAGGGGTGTGTCAATCCTTAAACCTGGGTACAGAATCACTTTTACAATGCCCATCATCTAGTACAATTCCCTAGAAGATTTCAAAGTTGATGGGATGCATCTTTGCAAGACTGTTTAGATCAGTCTGGGAATCTGACCAAAAGATGTCTATTGAGGGCTGAAGATATATCAGAAGATAGATTAATGGATCAATTGATCCATCTTCTCATCATCACTTTTATTCAGAAAAAAATCCTGAGTATGCAGAGAGTTCCTAAATTCTGACTGTCCATTTAGAAGAACATTGTATTTTCACAGGATGAAAGATTAAAATACCAAAATTATACCTTTTATTTTTAGGTAAATGGATTGTGGATAATGTATTACAACATGCATTCTTATATGCTGCTTCCTGTAACTGCAGAGTGTAGCAATCTATTCCCTATATTTGGAAGTGAAAGAACAACTGTATTTAAAAATGCACACTACAGGGCCAATTGATAATATCCTTATTCTCTTAACTAGATATGTGCTTGTCTGTAAAGTTTAGATCTAGATCTGAATTTGCCTACAATTTAGGGAGGGGCAGAAGAGCATTGCAGTTCTGCAGACCGGATGCATAATTTCAGCTGAGATATTTGGGAGAAGGATGTTGTGGATAGATACATATCTCAGATTTGAATACCTTTGTGTTTCAGGATGCATTCAGAATTTGGGTGTTGCCTTGTGCTAGTTCCATATTTAAACTTCCTCTGTGGTAAAACAATGACTTAGTTTGAGATTTTGGTGAGTGAAATACAGAGGATTCATGGCTTTTGAAAAGACAAGGTAGTAAAAGCTGTGTTTGTAGAGAAGACAATATGCACAGAACTCATGGAAAGAGGATGTGAAATTTGGAAAGCTGTGATTACAGTTTCTGCAGCCCATAAACCACATTTCCTTCATGTGTTCAAATGATACAGCCAAGAGACGGTCATTGCGCAGCACGCTCCCTCCCTGTGCCACGTCACTTTCTGAAAGGGAAAGCAGCATGAAGCTAGGCATCAAGAACAGCAGTTTCATGGCTAGTCCTAAATGGTTGGATATGGTACAAAGAAAGGATGGGCATGGGCGATGGTATCAGGGCAGTCCAGAGCCAGCAGGCGTGCTGTGCACATTGTCAAGAGTTTACTGGTCAGAGATCTGAGCAGCTTGGCAGGATCTTGTGCCTCCATTCATCTTCTCACTCTGCGTGCACATAACGGTGATGCCCAAATTGAAAGCACTTATCTCCTGGCTCCTAACTGCAATACTTAATGACCACACTGTGACCACTCCCTCCCTGTAAAGTCAGCAGAGAGACGGAGACAGAATTTCAGTGTTAGGCCAACAGAGTGTTATTCTGGGCTGCCTACAGTGTCCAAAGTCAGGCAAGATAAAGGTAAGCTTGTTTGACTAGGAGACTGTTAGTCCTGCTTGTTTCATATACCTCTCCTTGTCCCAAGAATTTACTTCCTAAAGTTTTTAATTATTTCAACAACACAGGAATATTTTCTACCCTGACCCATTTTTTTCTTTCATTAAATTTGGCTACAGGAAGATGGTCATACACAAAAGCTTTAATTTATATTCTTGGTATTTTATTACTAAAGAGATGGTTACACTGGGAATGATGATTGTTTTATATTAAAATGTGTTTCATTAGGTAATTTAATTGATAGGTTTGGTGCTATCACAAGGCAACTCCCAAGAAAAGGGAATATTTTAACTTAATATACTATGTATAAACAGTTTCCAAGCCTGTATGGTAATTGTTCATCATTATGTCTGAAGCAATAGTCTTTTGGCAGGAACTTAATGGCTGTTATTCCACTGGGCAAGCGAAGGCTCTGGTAGTCACTTACTGAGTTATTGTCTTAATTCTTTGTGTCTGGATGATCACAGAAAATGTTATTAATAATAGATTGGAAATGAAGGATAAGAGGGTCTATTCATCACAGACCTTATCCAAAGGACATATGAACTCTGGCTTTCTGGACTGATTGTTTTATGCAAGTGATAGTGTCATTTGTACAGCAGATGCCTAATAGCAGCCCCTGAAGTCACTGAACTGCATTGTTCTTAGAAAGATGCAAGCATCTTACTGTGTTTGCAAATTGTAATAATACATTTATAGATTACAAATACATTTTTATAGATGAGACTGCTTTTCATAGATGAGACTGCTTTCAAGCAACTAAAGATGTGATATGACATTACCTGACTAGCTATTCCTTGCTTTCTAAATGCAGATAAACTGGAAGAGAGAAAAAGTTTGTAGCAGAAGGTGACATAAGAAGAAAGTCTCTGAAAAGTCTTGGAAGCATTTGTAATATGAAGAGTTCTTCCATCATGCATCTAGTTGACATAGCTATGGTTCCTAGATTTTTCTGAAGGGGAGAGATTTTTCATCATCTTTTGAAATACCTTAAAAATAGTTGACCTTTTATGTACCCATGATTTGCTTTTCTACAGCCTGCAGTGGGAGGTGATTTTTTGTTCTGCAAACAGCATCATTTTTTCCTAGACATAACCATTTACATGAAACTCACAGGAGGAGTACATCTTAGAGGAGGAGGGGTTTGGAGAAGGTATAGAAAAGTCAGACAGCTGGCATGCTGCAAGGGTTCCCCATTTACAACATTTTTAAGTTGTCCTATACACCATTTCTAATTTTCCTGGAGACCCAATGTGTTAAAATCCGTGTTGGGGTGGGACAGGATACAGAAGGTGGCATGTGATGGAGATCTCAGGAATGTAAGCACGTTGTATTGCCAGTGAAATCCAGGCACTAAGGTAAGATCTACCAAATAAGCAAACCTCACACTAATATTTAACAGTTCTACAGTTCCATTTTAAGAACCTTTAGTTTTAAGGGCCCCTCATGTTATTAGGTGACACAGAGTGCATCAACTCCTGGGACTGAACTCAGTCTTGTGAAGCCAGCAGCAAGAAGGAGAACAATAAATCAGTACAGTAAAACAGCAGAGCAGAGCAGTGTAGCAGAACTCAGATCACCGGAAGTGTTGGATTTATAGCAGCATGTGGCATGAGCAGCAGTTGACTTTGTATTTGGAGGTGGCCATGGAGAATTAAGATGAGAAGATGTCAGTAAATGCATTTTACTGCCATTCAAGGTTTTGCAGTGGCTGAGGATACATATGCTTCCACTGAACCTGAAACTTCCATCAAATGTGAGATTTGTATCTGAAGACAATGTGCAGAAGAACAGGAACTCAGTCATTCAATCAGCTGGGTTGTGGATTCCATGGAAAAGCCATCCCTGCAATATAGATCAGCAGCTGTATTTGACTAGATATAGACATACAGATAAGATAATATAGATAAGAAGCTGTATTTGACTGGATATTGTCTTTGCTCCACAGGGGCAGGTGGCTCCATGGGGCTGGGATGCGGGGGGGCTACCCATGGAGATTAGGGAGGTAGCAGGGCAGGGCCTGGAAGTCCGGTCCTGTCCCACTGCTCCAGCCAGGAGCAGGGCAGCCGGAGGGCATCAGAGAAGCCCCAGCCCTGGGCACTGGGCACCTCCATGGGGATGGTCCAAGGCCAGGCTGGCACGTCAGCCAATGGATGTCGGTCGGCATCAGGACTGATGAGGAGCTCTGGGGTCAGACACAACCCTGAGATGGCCGGTCAGGACCTCTCTGTGGTGCTGTCTTGGGGCCTCTCCTCAAGGATACCAGTAGGAGTGGGCTGCCCTGGCTCTGTCTTGGCCCCGAGCCTCACTGCCAGATCCCTAGGACAGGGGAGGATGCACTCAGAACCCTTAGAGATACATTCAATAA
>NW_010317367.1:0-10501 GCF_000700745.2 Antrostomus carolinensis | reverse complement strand
AAACAGAGAGTTTATCACAGGATTTATAGGTATTGACAGGTAGGAACCATCCCCTATGGCAGGGTCATGAAGGCTGTATAAGATCTGTAGAGCAGGTGAGGAGACATTGTCAGCTGGGCTCATTGCTTTAGCACAACATCTAAGGCCATGAGCATGCCTCTCTAGCTTGTCCCTCCCTCTCTACAGCTAAGACATCTGAAACTGAAAGTTTCTGTTAGCCCTGTTTCAGCCACTGAAGGAGAAAACATCAAGACTGAAAAGAAGCAGCATCATTACATCTGCTGAGACTAGTACAGGGTTAATGAATCTCTAATTGTGGGCAAAAAGTTCAGAGAAACCAAGGACGTCAGGACGAGGTCTAACATGCACTGCTAGTCAAACTATCCAAATACTGCTCTTGGGTGAATGCTGCTGGATCTGAATGATTATGTGCTTTTCTAATATAGATTCCTGGTCTTCAAGTGTAATTGGTTACATTCTTTTCATAGGAGAGAGAGAGAGTTTAAGAAAGGAGTGATTGGAGTGATTTAAGAACATGGCAGTAAGCTTCAATTATTTATAAGTAGTGTTATTGCAGAATATTAACTTGAAACAGAGACTGAGATCTGAGGCCCAAGTGTCAGAAGTCAAATGAATTACAGTCAGCTTGTCATTAAATAGGAATACCTCCATCAGGCAACAACAAGGGGTCTTCTGGCAACACCATTTCAGACCAAAAGAAAGGCTTGTGTTGTCTGAAAATATCTCAATTTTTTCCAGCTCTATGAATTGCAAAAAGAAGAGATGTTATTTCTCATTACAAACCATGACACATCAAGGCCTCATAAGAAAATTCTCCATGACTGAAATACAAGTTAAGTACATTTTGTGAAATTTATTCTGTTGCTAGCCATTGATTTTTAATTGTACTGCCACAGTACTTCTGAAATTAATATATTTAAAATATTAGGGAGATAGTTCTCTCCAAATATGAACTTCAGCTTGCCAAATCTTTTGCATCATCTTCCTGACATACTTGGGAGAGGCTAAGCTGGTGGTTAATGAGAAGAAAGAGGTATATGAACCAGAGTATTGACAAAAATAATTGACAAATGGCCTCTAGTCAGAGCTCATGAGGGGTCACTACAAAGCTGAAGTGTTAGTTCATGATACTGAAATGAACGTCACAAGACTGAAGTGATCAGAAAATACAGTCTTGCTTGTTTCTGTAAGAACGAGTTCAGTGTCTCCTCAAGTGATTATACTTACTTCTTGAGTCAAAGTAGTTCTTGGTGCAGGGCTCCACCTACTTATAATGCTATAAATCTGCAGAAAAACATAGCAAAATATGTCAATCCTCAGAAAAACAGTTGCATCATCTTGCCAGGCCCCATTGTACTTGTAACTGTTAGGAGTCCCAAAGGTAACAATTAGGTATGAATATCTCTGAGTCTAAAATCTTCTCTCAGTCCCATGGCTTTTCTTCACACCTTTCCCAGCAATATCTTTCCATACTTTTTTTTCCAGCTACATCCTCAGATTGCGTTTGTAGAGTTGTAGAGGAGAGAGGCAGCATCCTCATCAAGTTTGTGGATCACACCAGATTGAGGAGCCTGTTTGATACACTTCAGGGCAGGCCTGCTGTTTTGACAGGCTGGAGGGATAGATGAACTGGAACCTTATGAACTTCAACAGGGACAAGTGCAAAGTCCTACTCCTGAGAAGGACAAACCACTGGAAACGATATAAGCGAGGGGTTTACAGGCTGGGAGGAGCTCTGTGCAGAAGGAACTTGAAGGGTTCAGTCAGAAAACTGAACATGAGTGAGTGGTGTGCCTTGGCAGCAGAGAAAGCATCCTGAAGTGTATTAACAGGAACACAGCTTGTAGACTCAGGAAAGTGTTTATCTCCCTCTACCAGCATTTGTTAGATCACACATACATAGTACATGTTTTGGGCTCCTCAGAACAAAAGATATCAATAAACTAGAGCAAGTTCAGCAAAAGGCCACCATGGCAGTCAGGCTAGGGGCCCTGCCCTATGAGTGGAAGCTGAAGGAATTGGGCTTGTTCAGCCTGAAGAAGAGATGGCTTCAGGGCACCTACGACTAGCCTTCCCATACCTGCAAGGAGGTGATCAAGCAGGTGCAGCCAGGATCTTCATAGCAGTGGATGGTGGGAAGCTAGGAGACAAGGGATATAAATAGAAATAAGAGGGCTGTAAGGAAAGCCATTTTCCCCATGAAGACAGCCAAGAAGAAGGTCAGGAGCCCAGAGAGGCTGTGCAGTCACAATCCTTAGAGTTATTCAAGATCTGACTGAATAAACCCCTGAGCAACCTGGTCTGATGTCATAGCTGCCTCTTGTTTGATCAGGAGGCTGGACTAGAGAGCTCCTGAAGGTCCCCTCCAACCTGTGTTGTCCTCTGATCCTATGAAATTATGGCTGAAAACTTTCATCTCCTCTCCTTTCTTTGGATGACTTGATGAGGGTTTAAGGGGGTGAGAAGAGAGGTATGGCACAGGAAGAAATGAGTGATTTATTTCACTAAATTACATTAAAATCTTATGATTAGGAAAAGGGAGATGTAAGTAGCAGAAGCCACAGGAAGAGAAAGCAAGAGGCAGAGTATTTTGGAACGGAGGCTGTAAACAGTTATTCATGTGAGTAAGGACTGATAGGCAGTCCTGATTAGTGTGCAATTGTAATGGGACTTCATGGTCTACAAGATCAAAATAGTGAAGTGCTCCATTATGGCAATTATCTACCAAAGGGTGAAAGCACAATAGCTGAAGTTGCTAAAATACTCATGTGTTCATTAACCTCATTTTGTTGCAAATGTGTTATAGGCCACTATATGCTAATACTGTACCTGACAAACAGAAAATGGAAATGATAGAAAGACAAATGATAAGGAAGCCAATCCACTTTAAAGCCATTACAAATCCAAGTACATGTTCAGCCTACAAATATTTATTGGCGGGTCTGTGATCAACTTCCAAAACCCTTTAATCTGATCAAAGTTATGAGGAGACTGTGGTCATGCAGTATCTTTCTTATGACATGGTAGATCAATAATATTCTACTCAGAGCCAAGACTGAACAATTTTTAACTTAGGGAAACAGACATCTCTTCATTTGACCTTGAAGTTTATTAGAAGGTAAATAAATGATCAAGCATTGTCAAGCATTCTTTTGGTGAAAAGCTCTTTATAATCAAGATTTGTAAAATGAAAGATCCAAATAACTTGAATTGAACTAAACTGCAGCCTTTTGACAAGGAAACTTAATAATATCACCTATGTACAGGGATGTGGGTCCTTGCTTTCTGTCGTAAATATGTCTTAAGGTTTTGAATTTAATTATTTTTATATATTACATTTTTTATATGACATTTTCTTAAAGTAATTACTTCTGGTTGTGGTCAGGAAAAAGCCTTTAACTCATCAGCTGCCAGTGGATTCAGACGTGTTTTAAGAATTTCACTATTCCCCTGTATGGCTGAGTCAGGATTTGAATATTCACCCATGTGTCTGGGGAGAACAGAAGGTATCTGTACATCTTTATCAGTGTGGAAAACATTCCCTCCATAGTGGTACTAGTTAAGAAGCTATAGGGAGAAAGGACTATTCCCCATCTCTTTTTTGAATCCTTCCAGGCAACTCCTTCCAAAGGTCTAAATAGTCGTTCAATACTTACGTTCAGAAGATCTAAGGGTTCTAATTGTAACCAGCTCTTCATCACTGACATGGAGGATGATGAGGAGGAAATGAGATCTTAGTGTGTTTCTTCTGTTTTTTATTCACCTGCAGAGAGATAAATGTATTTTATTGATTGCATATGGTACAACTGTCTCGAGATACTAGGAAAAAGCTGATTTGTGTAACTGATTTGTTCTAAATTTAGTGCTCATTTCTAGATTAAAGCCTCAGAACACAGATCTGTATGTACAAACTCTCAGGAGTTACCACATTTATGTCAAGAATTAAGTCTATGTAATGCTGGTCCTCAGGAAAAATTACACAGTAGTTGGAGAGGAATAAAACCACAACAGGGTAAAAGTGAATTTCATAATAACAGGAAAAAATGAAGGCACAAAAATTAATTGGTTGGTTGTGAGAATGGGGCTCTATGGCTAAACCCAGCTGGTCTGGGGATAGAGAAAAAGGGATAAATAAAAATATGTAGGAAAGAAGAATTGCCAATTAAGTTTTAATATGATTTGGGCAAGAAAGTAGCAATGTTTAATAAGAATCTAATTAAATCTGAGTGCATTAACTGGCAGAGGCAAAGGCAAGGGGGGAGTTCTTAAATAACTAGCACATATATTTGCTGTTTTCAACAACGTATTTTCTCCAGGGAGAATTTCAAAATATGCCACTGTCATTCCAACAATCTTCCCATTTCCTGGACCAGATTTTCTTTCCTTTTTTTGAATCTCTGCATGCTTTAATAGCTTCAAAGATGTTGCAGAGGTATAGTTAAATTGTTCAGTAGTTACACTTGCAGACACTAGTTAGGAGAAATTTGCAAACTAGGAGAAAGAAAAACAAAAAAGTTCTGAATAAAGACAGAAGAAATAGCAACAGAGATCAAAGTATGCTCCAGGGCAAGCTGTTCTTTATGATTGCAGCAGGTTCAGCAAGTGATGTAGCTTTGCTGTGTGATGAGGATAAGATAGGCTACTGTGCACAGTCCCCAAGGGCTTTGGCGTATGTCCTAAGCAGCACATGCTGCCTTGCTGTAGCTTACAGGGATTGGAAGAAGATAGTCTTGTGACAAACTTGAAAGGGGGGCCAGAAAGGCTTATCAAATTCCCTTGGGACTTTTCTAAAGAATTAATGTCACCAAAGTGACTACTCTAGCCTTTAGACCAATGCAGCTTCTGTGGGTGGGCTGAATTAGTGTGCTTTTGGACAAAAAATTTCACCTTCTGTCCTTTGCCTAATGTTCAGCTAGGAAGCTGCTCATTAGTGAGTATTAACACTGGCTTAAGCTCCCAAACTTCTCATAATTCATATCCTCTGTCCAGAATGTCCAAATGTGATTTTTGAGCCTTGGTCAGATCATGAGCTATTGAGGTGAAGTTGCTCTGCTGCTGCTATGTCATGTGATGAGTTATGGGGTAGCACTGGCAATGAGTCTGTGTGGTGATCTGAACACTCAGCCACTGGAGCAATGTGGTGGGACAGACAATCCTGGGCTGCAGAAGGATTCAGCTGTATAACCCCGCCTCAACTGGGAGAAGGAGGCAGTGGGACCTTGCGATCTACTGTAACCACCTGTCTGTGGACCAGTGCTGGATGTCCCTTCAGCTGTCATTGGGGTTGCTCTTTGCAATATGGCGATTTTGGTATACTCCTTGTAGGCTCTAAAAGATTACACACATTGAATAATGTATATAATAGATGTTGCATTTGATTAAGAAAACCTTACGATATTGCCAAATTAAATTTGAATTGCATTTATATTGAAGTTAAATACAATTGAAGATGTTGCATGATTAGGGATGCACTTTGTAAAGTAGACTGTTGCATATTACCCCAACAGAAAATGCCAGCACTTGGACTTCTAGCCAGTTAGCTGTACGACTCACAGTTACGGGATCAGAGCAGTTCACAGAAATATTTCAGAGTTTATAAATCTATATTCCAACCACTGCCCTAGTGACACTTTATGTTCTCAGTCATAGGACCGTATATGCCTAACCTACATTTCTGAGGCAATATGATGCCAGTGCAGTTTCACATGCTCTCAGCATTGGTGTCTGTTGGAGCCAAGGGCTGCAGTGGCTTTGAATGTGCTCCCTGTTCTGTGCACGGTTGCATAAAAGAAGAGGGAATCAGGAGCAGATAGTCATCTGCTCTTGATGCATTTTCCCCACCTCATATTCTTGATGTTAAGAATATAATCCACATAGTGGCCAGGTGGCATGAACTTTAAACTTTCCAGGTGTCCTTTTAATTGTTTCTAAGACAAATAGCTTATCACTGTTTCCCATGAAAACTGCTCAAAGAAGGCATACAAAGAAACCATTTTAGGTGAAATGGGAGAGGAAGACAGTTGAGAATTTTCGAGTTCACTTTTAGGTGTCAAAATAGTGTGATAAAAGCACTTAGAATGTAATTTGTGAAGTGAACCCAAGCCAAAGTGCATTCTTCAGCAAGTAAGACAAAGCATTGCTCTAGCTTATTACTCAGGATAGATTGCTGAATGTTTTCAGTGTGACTCTAACAGATCCTTTGTCATTAGCAGACACATGTGCAGAGTATGAACACCTCAACCTGGGAGATAATTAACAGGAACAGAAAACAACATGACCAAAAGCTGGTCCCTCTCTGCTGTGTTGTATCATGCCCTCTGGGAGGCATAGGATGCAGTAATATCAACGAGTATTAAGCTAAGGCTTAATCTCAAGCCTCAGGCTTTGCCAGCTTCTGCATTGCTCTATAAATCATCCTTTCTTCTTAGCAGAGCTTGGTTGGCTATTAAGGATGTGTTTATATCTAAGCTTCAAAGTCAGCACTTGCTGATACAATTAACTAATCTACATCTCTCAAAGCTGAAGCTAATTTATTTTTAGGTAGAACTATTTTTCACCTGAAAGTGCTGATTTATCAAAACTAAAGTGTTTTGTGGGAAGAAGTTTTAACAAAAATTTAATAGAGCTGTCTGCTGAGGAAGCACGTGTGAGAACCTGCCAGTTTGACTAAGCAGGGGGCAATGGCAAGTTGAGAGATGCAGCCCTGGAGCCAGGTGTGTGGCTCCTTGCAAGCTCAAGCTCAGCTTTTTATCTCACCTCACAGCTACCAGGAGGCAGCAATGGAGAAATCCTCAGTGTTCAGCCCTGAGCTGCCCAGCCGCCCCAAACATTGGTGTAGCAAGGCTTGGCCAGCATGAGGGAACTTTGTGGAAAGGTAAAAACACAAAGAGATGTGGACTTCTGAAAAACGTGATTTTGGAATTTCTTTGCTGTGACAACTTGAGTTTTTAGTCTGAAAGAGAAGAGGCTTTTCTGCATTCTCTCAGCAGAAAAAACCTCCTGTCTCTAGACAATAATATCTGCAAATGTATGTATACAGCATTAACTCCCCATCTCCTAAGCTATCTTCACAGGGTTTCTTAAACCCTATCTGTTTCAAACATGGAAAGACAGGTTCTGAGACACACAGCATCAGTCACTAAGGGAAAAATGCTAAGAGAGCAGCATGGTATGAAGTAGCGAAATACAAATCCCACATTGTGATTACACAGCTTTATGAAAGGAGTCTAAGAATGCATACATTAGTAGATGCTATTCTCAGGAATTTTGGGGTACATATGGACCTCTGTTTCACTCTCTGCAGTTCTGGCTTGCTGCATTTAAGACTTGCAGTTTCACCTCGTTATGTTTGCCTTTGGACAAAGCACAAACATAGCATTTGCTCTGTTCTCCTGAAAAGTGACTCTAAAGATCTAGGGTCAGAAGCTGTGAAACAACTACTCTCAATTCCCTGAACAAGCTTGCTATTGAAGTAACTCCTTTGTTCTTACCCAGGGAGAGTGCTCATCTCTCTAATTTACTTGGCAGCCAAACCAGTCTCCTACTATTCAACATACTCTGAAACTGTAAGGCATTGGTTTGAATAGTGGTTTACAGCGAGGAGTTACATAAAAGAAGAAAGACTCTGACAAAGGCAACCCAAGTACTTGTCTACATAATTACACTAGTATAAGTATAATGCTAAGAAAATACCTGTAGAACTCACCCAGGATGAGTGTCTTTTTACTACCCCTGCAGTTCTATATACCTCTTTTAAAGCAACATGATTATGTAAGTCTTGGCCAGACTACAGTATTGCGTTTACTAGGATTCGAAACTTTAAATATTTAGGTATTATGATCAGTAAAGAATAAAAATTTGATTGATACAGGACAGATCAGTGCCTCCTCTCAGACTTGTCCTCCTTTCTCTACAAGCACTTTTCATAGTGTTCAGCCCAGTCTGCTCTCTTAAGTCTATATTCAAGGTGCTTCAGAACCTGGCCCCAGTTTGTCTAAAACATTCTATAAAGTGCCAGGAGGAAAATTGCAGCGGGTAGCCTCAGGAGAGGCAGCACATATCAGAAAGGGGCTGCTCACCTTCCTGAGGCTGCTGGTCATTGGTTTACTCTAACCTCATATTACTTTCCCAGTCATCACACAGTCATATTGAAAAGCCTGCCATGATTAGCAGCTCTTCCTTGAAGTACACTGGGAAATAACATGGATTTTCTTTCTTGATTGTCCAAAATATGCTGGTTTGTACAGTGGCAAATTGGGAAGGAATGTGAGAAAAGTGCATGTGAAGAATGGTAGTTCCCAGTATGTGCTCCTGGCTTCTGATAATCTGAAGTTAATAGATATCTAAAGACAGAGTTTGTATGGTATTGGTGTTTAAAATGAGCAGTATTCCTATCTTTTTATGAACCTAGAAGCGTGTCTGGAGAAGCAGAAGACTATATAGGTTTTCTTCACTTTTGGTCTAGATTTTGCTCCTTTAACAGGCTAAAAATTTTCCATAGTCCATGTCAGACCATGAAGTTCTCTCAACCAGGATTTTGGAAAGCACTTATTCAGGAAATATCTTATGGTCCTTAAAGGTTAATTATATATGGAATTTAATAGTGGCATAGCAGGACCTAGAATGAATCCCATTAAAGTTCAAACATGAATTTTAGATTTTATAACTTCCCTTTCTATTTTTCTAGTAATTTTTCATATTGCCCGCAATACTCTTACTTATGTGTAAGTGTTGTTACTACTGGGCTTTTACAGCTGAAATATTGTCAGTTGTATTCACATTTGTGTTTAAATTTGGGATAATGAAACCATGTTTCTGCATTTTCCTCAGTAGTGAAAGATATTTGACTCCCAAATTATAAAACAGTTGGGCATATTTTACTATTTTAGTATCACCTGTGTTCCCCTTTCTGTCTTTGAATGCAAATAGGTTTTTTAAAGAAAGCCAACACTGTGAATGTCATGTAACGACGTGAACTTTGCTCTGGAGCTAAATCTAATGTGACGGCATTTCCATAGCTGTAGGAAGATCATCTAAAATGGTTAAGCAGAACTACCCTTTTTTTTTTTGTTTGTTTGAATAGATAAAATTCATCACTTCACAGTGGACATCATCCATTTTGGGCTTGGACTTACTAGACCATATAAAAAAATAACTGATGTACTTTCCTCCACCTACTTGTATCTGCCTGTGGGGACAAAAGTCTGGTTACAGAGTACAGAAGCCAAGCAGTGTTAACTTAAAACTGGAATTTAAAACAGATGGTGGCCTATGTTGACACTGACCTTCAGCAAGCTCTCATTACTTTTCTTGTCACCCTTCTGCAGTGATTGTGACATGACCCAATGTACAGAACAGTTGCGTTTCTTTGTTTCGTGCTGTCCTGCTGCCTACCACATGTTGTCTCTGGTTTTATACTGAAATTTTCGTCTCTCTGGCTAGGGCCAGCGCTGTTGGTCAGTCTGGAGGAGCAGGGAGACAGCGCGCACCGCGCCTGCCAGCCTCATCAGCGAACTCGGGATATGGATGGAAATAAGAGTTAATTAATGACATGATTACCATTTTTCCAAAATGTTAGTAGTGCAAATACACTATTTTCTCTCTGTCTGTTTATTATGTTTAGTATAAAGTCTTATGTTACCCGATTAGAGGTTCAAAGCCATGCAGCGCTGTATAGGTGAGCGATAGCACCTGAAGTACTCCGGGGAGGGTGCAGTCCCAGTGACCGGCCCTGCAACCCACCAGGTAGAGGCTGCCTGTGTTTTCAGCATATGAAAACCCAAATGAGACCACAAGGGGAAAAAAAATAATCACAAATATTAAACTGAGGGGTTACTCTAGCTCTAAAACAATGTTGAGAGGTCCATGCCTCTGTGTGAACGCCACGTTCAGGCTGGCATTTTGGCGTAGGGCTTGTGTTGGGGTAGCGAGGACATCTTGTGGCCAGCCGGGAAAACTCGCCCTCTCCCAGCAGGTTGGTGGCCCTCAGCTTCTGCTGGGGAGCGAGGCACTGACCCACCAGGGCCCCACCTAACGGTGTTGAAGCCCCCACATGTGCTCAGACGCATTTGACAGAGAGGAGCTGTCTCCCGCGACCTGGCGCGGGTGTCCATATGGTGAAGTGAGGCCAGCAGGGAAGCGAGCTGGGAATCCCTGTTCCCAGCTGAGGTCAGGGAGCTGCACGTGCCCAGGGCTTCTGAAAAATCATATTTCTGCGATTGGTGTTTGTTGACCGGGATTTATTCTGTTCTTGACACACACCTGGGGGCCACAGCCATCAGCCTGAACAAAGTCGCTCTGCGCGTTCTGTGTCAGCAGGGAAGCAGAGAATCCTGCAGCTCGCGTCAGAACACGGGGATAAAAACCCGCCTTGAAAATGTAACCGAGGCAAGGGAGTGGGACAAGGCCTCTGAAGCTGGACACTGTTAGCATTCGATAATCACAGTCTCATTAGTGGGGTTACCTCTCTGATGTGGAGCAC
>NW_010317366.1:26846-35258 GCF_000700745.2 Antrostomus carolinensis | reverse complement strand
AGTAAGTCACTGACTATTTCTTCCTGGAATAAAATGCCTGAAAATGCCTGAAAGGTGACACTGGGGATAGAATGCAGCAACTCCATTTCTATGTTAAGATTTCTTTCTTACAAATGATGGCATTCAGTTGAAGCTACTTTTCCAACCATTTTACTCTGAATAAAAGGGAACTCCAAAAAGTCCATCAGGATTTTCCAGATGAATGACACATCATTTTTCCTTCAGTCTAAAACAATGAAAACAGGAGACAACTGCTCTCCACTTGGCATGCACAGCTTCTATACATTGGCTGAAAACATAGACACTATCTTGGCTACATGAAATAACTCAAAAGTACTGCCTCTGCTCTCCCTTCCTCAACCTGAGAGCTCCTCACCATTTCAAACCCTGCAGATCACTGTTTAGGGAAAAGATTTTTCTAAATTAAACAAAAAAAACCACCAAAGAACTGAGATATTACCACCAGATGGCAACACTAAGGCAGGCAGAGCTATGCTGTTATAAATTTATGTTTCTTAAAGGAATGTACTTTCTGGAATGCAGCTTCCATTCATATCTAGTATTCCAGCTCAGATGGTTTTAACCAAGACAGAAATATAAACATCTCTTAAAATCAGTGGCTTTAATCCAGTTTGTTGGCATGACTCAGTGCTGCTATATAGGAGGATTCAAATTTGGTTACAGACAACGATGACTAGAAAAAAAAATAAAATTCTGCCAGGACAGATCACTGATAGTCACAGAAAATAGAGAAAAGTGGGAATCATGCATGAATAGTCAAAAATTGCTGCTACAATCCTAGAGAAAATCTGGTTCGTTTCTGGTAAGAAAAGGGAAGATTACAGAAAATAAAGAAAAAGGCAAAATTCAACTGCTGAGGACAGAATCCCTTCCACCCCAACCCATGTTCAATTACATCACATACCCTTTCAGATTTCTAATATCTCTATTTTACAGTGAATTCAGATGTAATACAGGTAGCATTGTATTTGTGGGCCACAGCTAACTAGTAGGAACTCCTGCTGGTTAACAGCCAGTACTTCTAGTAAGGCTATCCAAGGATGAGAACTGCTCCTCCTCACTTCACTGTTATTAGATTGAGTTTCTCTACCAACATCGAATGCAGTTGTGAGAGATGGAAGAGGCCTCTGTTTTTCACAGCTCCACATCCCAGTCCAAGACAACATGAATATCCCCAAAGCACGTGCCAAGCAGACTTGAAAAACGTATGTGAAGTGTACAACACAAAGAGAGAAGAGAGTAATAACTTGTACTGCAGAAGAGAAATGAAGGAGGATGGGAGAAAACATGCACACACTAGGCACTTTGTGGCTGTAAGGAGGAGGAACGGGATCCACCAACAAACCAACAGATAGTGCCTGCAACCACACCAGCCAGGCAGCAAGTACCACCAGGTCAGCCCTGTGGGCTCATTACAAACCAGAGCATGTGTGTTTGTTCTGTGAGAGAGCAAATAAATAAGTATCACTGGAAGAATGGGAACGCTCTAGGGCATCTGGAGGATTACTCCTGCTCATCAGCATTGACAATCACCTCTCCTTTACCCAGGAGTCCAAACGAGCAGTAGATGACCTGAATACCACACGATTGCTTCTGGGCATTACTCACTTGACTGAGAGGGAGAAGTCCCCAGGAGCACTCTCACTCTCCCTGATGAGGAAGGCACCATCGTGTCTCTGTTTGCCTAACATCTCTTCAGCCTTCGCTCGGGGAATCTTTCCAAAAAACCACCTGTGGAGTGAGGAAAACAACATGGAAAGTTCAGAATTTTAATCCATTAATAGAAGAGTCAGATGTAGATATTCACACAGAGATGAAATGATTCCCAATAGAAATAACTCCAGTGCATCTCACGGCCACTCCAATACAGGCTACTGAACCATCACAATGTTTCATCCTGGCAATGAAGCAACAGTGATTTGATAAGCAGGTGCTTCCAATAACCCTATTTCACCCAATTTAGCAAAGCAGAGATATGGAAAAAGTGAAAACATAAAATCACAGAGTTTATTTTCAGAGGTGGAAAAAAAACTTGCTCAAAATGCATTATTCACATTGTTTGGCACCTACTGTATCTGCAGTTTAGCACAGAAAACATCCCAACGAGAACCTAATGCACACAACTGCTTCCCAGCAAAGTCCTGTCAGCTTTGTGAGACTAAGATGACTGCCCTGGGAACTGGCTACAACCTTGGACAAAGTTAACATGTCTACTGCAGTTTGTGCTGATATCTCAGTAATCAGGCCTCCTGACCTAAAGTCAAACAGATTAAATGCCTAGTGCAAGCAAGAAACTCAAGTCCCTTCCTCTGTCACTAAGGAATGAAGTCTCATGGCTCTACCTGCAAACTTTTCATTGTCCAAACTGTGTGATGCCATCAACTCGGAGATAACAAAGCAGCCCTGCACTGGTGGCTGGTCACTACTGAACTTCCCTATGATATAGCAGCATTTATTTCACAATTAGTACCCCAAAATAATTAGTGGAGAGAAATTACACAGTCTCCTTTATTACTTATGCCTCCTAAGGAGAAGCCATCCATGCCTTGGCTGCTTCTCCCTGGAAGTGTTGAAGGCCAGGCTGGATGAGGCTTTGATCAACTTGGTCTAGTGGAAGGTGTCCCTGCTGCTGGCAGGGGGGTTGAACTAGATGATCTTTAAGGTCCTTTCCAACCCAAACCATTCTATGGTTCTATGATTTGCAGAAAATTTCAATTATTAAGGGTTAAGCACAGAAATGTCACTATTTTAGTGGGTAGGCATCTTTAAAAAAAACCAAGTAGCATTTGCAAAACCCAAGGACAACACTGGGAGTTCACTCACAGAAACATCACAGCTCTAGAAACAAGATCCTGTCTATGGATTGATCCATCCTGCCCAAGTGGAAAGTGCATTTTGTACCAAAAAACAACTTCTAGTCTCTTTTAGATCAGGTGTTAGGACACGACTACTTCAGCAGAGAGAATGAGCAGCTTCATGCAGCAGCTGGTTGTTCCTGGAGCCCAGATTCCAGTCGTTCTGACCTCTACCAGAGCTCTGTGGTTGAAGACAGGTATCATGTGTCAGAAAGTTAAGGCAGGTGCCAGGAGTGGAGTTACACGCAGACCAAGTGAGAAAAATTCCCTCAAGGTCTCTGTGCTTCATTGCAGAGGAGTGCTGAGCTGGGCATGCAATTCAGCTCTAGGAAAGATGCTGAGGATACTTGTTTCAGTGGCCTGTTCTCTTGGCTTCTCCTATGGTCAGGAGAATCTAGCAGCTTACACAAAAGCAGTCACAGGAAATAGCTGCACCATCAAGTCACATCTGAAATCCTTGACAGCTGCACAGAAGTCAAAGCCACAGACCAATCACCTCCCTGACACCAAGGGTGAACATACCTCAGGCAACCAGATCGTTAGCACTGACCAACAGCCCCTGGTCACAGGATTCTCACCCATATTTACATCTGCATTTTCAGACTAAGCCAAGATTAAAGACAAATGAGGGCTGAGTGGTTGCTCACATGGCGTGGGAAAAGCAGAACCATCTTCACAACCAAGAAGTACAGCTTTCAGTTCTGAAGAACAGATCACACAGCATAGCAGCACTCACCACAGCCTATAACCATGCAGATGATGGATCTTAGAGGAGAGCATTTAATAACAAGAGCTCCACATACAAAGTTTACTTTCTACAGTGAAGGTTTTGGTGCAGCAACAAGGCAGAAGTTGCAGAACTCTCCCTGAAACAGAGTCATTCTTAAGAGAAGTTGAAGCTTTCATGAAGTGACAAAGTCACCAGATCCTCCTCTCTAAGAGGAAGCTATCTCTAGAGGTGAAGGAGGACTGATGACTTGATTACTCTCCAGTTACTGGCAGCCCTCGCTCCTCTCACTCTCCTATTTCTGTTTAGTTCTCAAATAATTCTCAATTACTTGCATGTGACTTGGAAATGAAAGCTGCATCTTAAAAAAAACCCCAAAACACCTCACCCATCTCTGTAAAAATAGAAGGAAAGCCCGAAAGAGCACAACAGAACTTCTATAACCCTTCCTGAAGCTTCAGGAGTATATCCTATTTGCCCCCTAAATTTTAGTGAATCACTACAAAGTAGAAAGTGTACAATGTGATTAAAGGATGTAACACTTCCAAAGTAACAACATCAAATTCTTACAGATTTATGCCAGCAGTTTCTGAGGTACTTTAGGAAGACTAAAAACCTTTCAGTTCTTGAACTCCCTTGCACTTTTATGACTTCACTACCATTTCAGCCATTCAGAGTGAAAGGAGCTTGAATTCTAAATATAAAAAAGATGAAGAGAAAACCCCAGAGATGAAAGAAACAAAGAAAGTTGAAGAACTACTGTATCCTTAAGAACACACTTGTAAAGCATCAGAAGCTTTGTGCACATATGAATCTTTGCTACAGAATGATTGAAAAAAAAAAAATTACTAAAAAAATCACAGCATGTCCAAAAGAATGAGGCCAAAGAAACTGACCACAACATCCCACAGTTTCCCTGCTGAAGGGCGAACGAAGCTCGATAACACTTGTCTCCAACCAACTCTGTAATGTAGATGAAACTCATCCAGTCAGCAGGACAAAGTCAAATGCAGGCATTACTGCTGATGCTGCAGAGCTAGAGGGAGATGCACTGATTGGTACAACACGAAGTTCACATCGTGTTCAGACTCATTTCAATTGACAGTTTGGCAATTCTTTGGCTTTACTTCGCACAACCATTTAGCTTGGCTGGTTTCCTACATGTAAGTTACTGCAAAGTGAGACTTCAGCAATATCTTCAAGGAAAGCTGATTATGAACACAAACATTCGAGATTCACACACCATGAGTCTGATCCATTTCATAAACAGCAAATTCTTCCCCTGCCTCCTTAAAGAGAGAAAGATAGTGCTGCCACTCAACTGCATTGTTGTGCCTTCACAGGAAGCCTCCCTGCCCAGAGCTTCCTGCAGCTCTTCTCTCAGTATCATGGCTATGTCTGCTTACATCTTTGCTTTGTTAATTAATGTGGCAATGCAGACTGACCCTTCAGAACCCAGGTGACTCAGCTGGTGACCAAGAGGCACCACATTTTCCTTTCAGCTTCATTTGCTGGTAGTCAGAAAGCAAACTGTTAAGATTTGCAAAATACAAACAAGAAGAAATACTGCATTTAAGACCAGGTGTGGGGCTGAAGGATTTAAGTCTCAGATCCTAGGACAACAATTCAAACTACCTGCAGTTACTTTCTTTCCAAATCCTCCTGAAAAGCTCTCATGCCACCTTCCCACAACATGATTTGATACAAGTCTGAGAAAAGGCACATTCTCTTTCTCACACCTGGCCAGCTGTCTGCAATTTCCTTTTGTATGACCTGTATGACCACTCAGAGAGCTCTGCCTTACAGCTAAGCAAACATTATGCTAGAAAAACTTTTGCATAATTTCCCAGGGTTGTTAATGCACTAGTTAAGACTCCCAGCATTGCTGACACATGGTGCTAATTCTCCATCTAGCTGTCATCAGCAGTTCAAACATCTTCAGAAAAGGTCAAATTAACTATGCTTAAAAACCACTACCAAATTCACCCACTCACAGGCTCAGATATTGTTCATTCCCTTTGATATCAACAAGTGAAAAACCAACAGCTCTATCCCTCTAAAACATAACACCGTGGATGATTACAAAACAAACTGATCATCTTCATCACAGGAGACATCACTGCAGTATAAATCAAATGACTGCAAAACTGTTATGAGAAGATATATGATGATTCAAATCAAAGGAAAAACTGCAAATTACATTTGTGATCTCCAGTGGATTAGTATAATCAGGGCAAAATAGACATTAGTGCAGCAGACAAGGCTTTAAATAATTCCAGCATTTTCTTGTGCATCTTTGCTTCACTTCCCACTTGGCTGCTCTAAAGCCGTGTAACTCCCCTCTTTCTTGGGACACAGTACCTCAGAAGCTTCCCTCTGATATTTCAAAAGAGCCCTTAAAAATAATTCTTGATTGGACTTAGCTGCAATATCTTCACGATATAATTACAGACAACAATTAAGGAATCAAACATCAGCTTTTGTGGGCAACTGAAACTCTACAGCTCATTGTAAAAACCCTGAGTACAGGTTTTGCTGCTTCTTCCTAAAGCTTTTCTCCCCTTTGGATCTGTCACCCAGAGCTTGCTGTTTTCTCGTTCAGATGTTGAAGGATTTCAAAGGTTGGCAGAACCAGAGTTTAGAAGAAGACAGCAGAAATACGTGAACTAGCACAATGACAATATCCAGTCATGAAATGCTACTATTTTCATACCCCAGATTCTTTGTATCTTAAGAGGAAACGTTTGAAGTAGTTACTCACACACAGTTCTCTGGAGCTGCAAATCAATGCAACTATACTTGTTTAACAGCACACTCTCTGAGGCTGGCCTGTTCGTGAGGAAGGTGTTGGACCAGATGAATGTTAGAGGTCCTGTCTGACCTAAATTATTCTGTGATTCCACACTCAGGGTGTGACATAGACATACTAAGAGTACAGCTCAAAATAGCCTTAAATGTTTTTCTGCTGAGCTCTGAATGCCACCATTTTTACTCTTATCTGCTACACTAAATAAAATAGAGACTTGTCACAGGAACATAGTCACTCTTTTTCCTGGGGCAGTGGTGGGGACAACTCTCTACTAACAAGTTTTCTGCTGGTTTATGCCTGATACCCCAAGGTCAGTCTGCTTGACCCTACAGCAAAACATCAGAGCAAGCACCAGAAAAGCTTCCAAAACCACCCTACTCTATAGCTAGCTGTGAAATGAGTTACAGTAAACACAACAGCCAGAGATACAACTCAACAGCCATCCTTTCTCTATCCATGAACTTTGGTAGATCTGGCAAGGTACACTTTGCAAAGTATCCAGCAGAAAACCTTCCTTCTGTTTGAGAGGATGTGCAAGAGTAAGATCAAGGGAGCCCATCACCAAATCTTTACTTACGGATGTGGTTTCATTTCTATGTAGTTCTTGGGAATGAAGCCATCTTTTCCATTGAGTTCTGCCTTGTACCAATTCTGATCGCATTCTTCATTCAAAACCTGAAGGAAGCAAACAAAAAATAAGCTTAACACATTTCAAGATACAGCAAAACTGATGAAGGTACTAGCTTATTCTTCCCATTCCTGTTTCACAGACTGCTTTTGTAAGGTGATCCTATAAAAAATGGTGCTAATTATCCTGCTCCACTGCATTTCATGAGCGTTCAGAACTGTGTTGAACAAAAAGCTGGATGAGTAATTTGAAATAGTCAAAGGATTTTAGTACCAAACCCCCATGCTTTAGTAAGAAAGGCCACTAAGTCCACAGGTACTTTTAGCAACAACGTAACTCGACTGAGATCTGTGGCAAAGATTAAGTTGGCTGTCATCACCAAAAAACTGCCTAAAATCTGCCAGCCAAGAAATCCTGATCCTTTATCACTTCTAATGATCATTTTCTCCTGAATTTAGCTGACAAACCTGAGGCTTTCAGCAAAAACTTGATTTCATCCAGCTTTTCTGCATTTCTACTTGTTGCACACTGGATATATTGAAGATTCTAGGCAACATCTATATTATAGAGAATTTTACAAAAAAACTGCCTTATGACAACATTAGCACAGGCCCAGCTGCAGATACAACTGTCAGCTTCAGCTGGTTTTGCAGACACAAGCTAAAATCAGGTTATATTGGATGGCAGAAACAGTGACTTGCCTGATGAGCATGTTTTATGTTAATAAAGTAAGTTAAACACATACAAACAGCAAATGCAGATGAACAAAGTTGTTTGGTTGTTTTTTTGTTTTTTTTTTGTTTGTTTGTTTTTTTTTGTTTGTTTGTTTTTTTTTTGTTTTTTTTTTATACAAACAGCAAATGCAGATGAACAAAGTTGTTTGGTTGTTTTTTGTTTTTTTTTAAAGGGATATTTTCTTACAATAACTTTATTCTAAAATGAAAACAAGATCAGGAGTCACAAGAGAGGAGCCACGTGAATAGGTAGCTTTAAAAAGCAGAAATTGATACTTCAAAGCATGCTTACTCTAAAAACTTTGGTGCTTTATTTTTCATTGAATTTCTGCCAACTGGTACAGTGTAGCAGGCAAGTCTGGTATGCTGACTGGAAGCAGTGTCTCAAATGAAGTAGCATGGCTTTATTTACAGAACATAAAACTATAGTTTGAAATTCTCTCTCCTCAAAAAGATTTTATTTGTTTTTTTAAGTAAACATCACACAGAACCTGCCCTCCCTTTAAAATTAAACAACACATTTTCCCCCAGCACTTTCATTCCTTCTCAGCTTTCTGAGGTTCTTTGTTTATTTGTGACAATGGCCATCAAAAAGCTGGATTTGAGTAAAAAAAAAAAAAAAAAAAAAAAAAAAAAAT
>NW_010317366.1:0-26755 GCF_000700745.2 Antrostomus carolinensis | reverse complement strand
ACGAACGCAGATCCAGAGATCACACACTATACACACACGCAGTTATGGTGAAGATACCCACCAAAAAAACCCAATCTTCATCAGCAGTTATTGCCATTTCCAACTTTTCTTTTTTCTTGCTATCTCACTATGTTTCTTTTTTGGAAGGGTGATAAAAGGAAATTAAAAAAAAAACCAAAAAAAACCAAAAGCAGACAAAACTTTGCAAGTGCAGGCCTTAAAATTCTTACAGCTGACAGGAATGCTTCAGAAAATGAAACTCTAAAGATCCATTTTTGCCGCCTTTCAAAAATGTGCGACATATCAACACCCTGATCTGCATCATTGCTGACTGTTAAACAGAAAAGAGAAAACCCTCAACACCTACTGCAAAGAGAAGAGAATCTGAATCCCCTCAGTGAAGTACAGGGGGTAACAGTTACCTGGCTGCTCCTGCACTCACAGCCGAAGAGGCTGATGGTTGGATGTCTGTCACCCAGATGCCAGCACTGCCATTGGGGAACTAGCACAGCAGCAGGACCGCATCTCCAGAACTTCAGGTGAGCAAAGATACACACCTTTATGGCCCAGTTCAGGATATTTTCAGTTGAAGAGACTTTAATACTTAAAAGATCCTAAGTACTTTTACATGGATAAAAATATTCAAGCTATTTTTTGTGCAGTCACTACTTTGTGCTTCCATTTATTTATTTCCAAGCATTGCTCTAGCACACATTGCAGTTCAGCCATTTAGCAAGGATAATCTGAGCACAGGTCAGGAGCAGTTCAAGTGTAGCTTTGTTACAGGCTCTGAGGTAAAAGCTTGCACATGGGGAGTTCACAGATCAGCTGATGTCTGCTGAACTGCCTTTAAGCAAGAAAACTGCGCACATCTCTCACAACTACTGTACTGACTGCAAGGCAGCATCCTGTGCACGAACTGATTCAACTCCAGAATATAAAATACAGGTAGATGACACCAGCAGGCAGCTCTGGGACACTGAGCAGGGAAAATGGAGATTAAATGTAGATGGGGGCCTACAAGAAAGCTGGGGAGGGACTTTTTATAAGGGCAGTTAATGATAGAACAAGGGGAAATGGCTCTAAACCGAAAGAGGGGAGGTTTAGATGAGATATTAGGAAGAAATTCTTCACTGTGAGGGTGGTGAGACACTGGCCCAGGTTGCCCAGAGAGGCTGTGGCTGCTCCTCCCTGGAAGTGTTCAAGGCCAGGCTGGATGAGGCTTTGAGCAACCTGGTCTAGTGGAAGGTGTCCCTGCTGATGGCAGGGGGGTTGGGACTGGATGAGCTTGAAGGTCCCTTCCAATCCAAACCAGTCTGGGATTCTCTGATAAAAGAGTGAATTGCACAGACACTAGGGAGACAGAGGGCACAGGCTGAAGCCCAGATCTACAACTCAGTCATGCAATGATTTTAGCACATAGCTTGAATGACCAGGAAGTTTGGTTGTTCTATACCTCAGCCATCATCACTAGAGTCATTTACAATACAACAGAACACAAACATGATGTATTTTGATGTGATTTCTAATAAGCCAAATCTCATGCAATAGTGTGCATTCCTTTATCAGAGACAGCACAGAGCAAACCTTTGATAAGATCCTGTACTACAAACCCACCTCATCACCATCAGAGGGCAGTTAAGGGATATGGAAGTCTGTTCTTTTTCCAAGAATAAAAAAAAACCCAGATAAATTGTAGCTTCATACAAAGGACATTACCACATATTTGTGCTTTTGGCAGTAGGTATTAGAAATTATCAGAAATTCTAATGCCCAAATGTAAATTATTTTAACGAGTTTTATCTTGCTCTGAAGATATGCTAATACATTTGGAGGAGCCAAATCACATAGGGCTTGGGGTACTCGTTAATGCTTGGCCTGAAGCCAAAAGCCAGCGAGGGAACATTTCTGTGGCACGCATTAAGCTTTGTGACCAGAAGAAAAATAGCTGGATAAAAAGCACAGTAAGGTGAACTGCCTACACATAATGCATGTACAACCTGTCCAGGGGATGTCTGCTGCAATAATGAATCCTCCACAGCTCTCCTCTTCAGTGCCTTTGTCTGCTCCAAGGATTTTTTCCTGCTTCACACCCAGAGTGATATATCTTCAGAGCTGGTTGTCCTTTCTAGGACCATTTTAACTAGCTGTCACAGCTCCATTCACACCCTGGCAGACAGCCAAGCTATCCATACCCTGTATTCTACACCAGAGAGCTTATTTGTGTGCAGTCACCCTGTAAACACCTCTGTTTTCCCATTTCTAGGTCTTCCAGTATGCACTCTTCCAGAGGCAACACAACTTACTGTTGTCATCACAAAGCTCCACGTTCACCTATCATTTCAAGACGAGTCACATCCACAATACAGGTATCTACAAAGTAATTTTTTCTCTGACAGTGTCTCAAACAGACACCACTGGAGCTGCTCCCAGTGCTCAGTCAAGCAAAAATTACTTGTACTGAAGCACCTTAAATTCAGGACAACTTTGCAGTCACACTGGAATTCTGGTGGCTTCTATGAAGTTATGTAGCTATTATTATGATAACTGTAGAACAGTCATGTAAAATGTCAGCTTTCAAAGAACTTATGCCACTAATAATCCATTAGTGAAATACAATAAAGTCAGAAACACACATATAAGAACTCTCTGCACTAGTGTATCCAGCTTAGACACTTACATCTGCCATTGCCCACTGAAATGAAAGGATTAACTTTATGTAATTAAACCATTTTGCTGCAAAACATTTTAAGAAAAGCATCCAGTAAATCCATCTATCCCATACCTCCAACTGGCCTCCAAGTGATTTCCAGATAATAACTAAGATTAAAAATTATCTGGATACTTAAAAACCAGTTCTATGCCTCTAAGAAAAATAAAGATTCATAAGTCAACTATGGTTAAGATTTTCCCAGACTTACCAAAGCTATAAAATTTAGTCTAAGTACTGTGTGCATCACTGGATTTTCCTTTGAAAATTTCCCCAAGTACAAATAAATACAGATAAATTAAGTAACTAAATGAAACTTGAAGATTTACTGCTTCAAACTGAGACAGCCTTCAGAGTCTGCAAAAAACCTAAAAGGCACAAACACTTATTTATCTCAACAACTGTTAAAAACTGCTGTTCTTTGTACAGATCAAGACATAAAGCATTCCTTTGCAGTCAATCCCCTTGTCTGCTACAGATCTAATCAAGTCTATGCCAAAGTGACTCTTCCTTTCACACTGGGGCATCTGTGCCTGAGAGGAGGAAGAAGGAAGGATATTTTTAGCCACTATATTTGAACACAAACTGCCATGTGATGTCCTCAGTCTGCAGTCAGCCCTGTTTTACGGTAATAGTGGCCCAACTGCTGCCCATCAGCTTCCTAGTTTGATAATAGATCTCTTATCAACAAAAGCCCATCTGTTCCCATGGAAATGGAGAAAAGGCACTGCCGAAGAGCCACACAACCAGGCAGTCACCAAGTTTTAGCTGGAAAAGTTCACGCACAACCAGCATTCCTGGCCATTTTCAATCCCATACCTGGCAAATATTTCTAAGCACAGCTTTTCCACCCTTGTGGATTGTTGGACACCAGTCTTGATCCTCTCAAAACCAAACAGCTTTCAGGAACATGCAAGCACTAAACTGGAATATCACAAGCAGATTTGGCATCTCAGCTCTCAAGCTGACTCCCACATGCAAAAATGAAACTACACATAAGGCCTCTATACTTATTACATGCTTGTAAATTTAAGCAAATTCATCAGAATGCTTGGGTTTTGGAGAGACAAAACTCAAACTTGTTCAGAGACAGTTCTGAGTTTTGGCTGAGCATCCTACAAGTTTTGGGGCCTACAAGAAAGCTGGGGAAGGACTTTTCATAAGGGCAGTTAATGACAGAACAAGGGGAAATGGGTTTAAACTGAAAGAGGGGAGGTTTAGATGAGATATTAGGAAGAAATTCTTCACTGTGAGGGTGGTCAGACACTGGAACAGATTGCCCAGAGAAGCTGTGGCTGCTCCTCCCTGGAAGTGTTGAAGGCCAGGTTGGATGAGGCTTTGAGCAACCTGGTCTAGTGGAAGGTGTCCCTGCTGCTGGCAGGGGGGTTGTAACTGGATGAGCTTTAAGGTCCCTTCCAACCCAAACAATTCTGTGATCCTCTTTTCCCTGAACTGTAAGGTTTTGGGATTCTCACTGTGCTAACTCAAACAGAAGGCAGCACAACTGCTCAGGTACAACCTGTTAGATCCCAATGTGGTTTTCCTCCCTGAGAAAGTTGCACCGACACTGCCATAAAGAAAACAATCCAGTGTACTAAAAACACTCCCAAAGTCTCAGGAATCTAAAGAGAGTGCTCACAACACTCTAATTAGGGCAGGAATTATAATTTTAAAAGTGAACAAGCAATTCAAAAGGTAGCAATGCTGCAACTGAATTTTAAGCTTGGAAATTACTTGTCCTGGGGTGGAACAGTGGCTGGGGGACAGTTCTCATCCTCTGCAGAGGTGCTTTAACACAACTTTTCATCTCAGAGAAAAATGGTTCCTTTTCTGCTCCGAGAAGAGAGGTACAAACTAGCCACCAAACCAGCAACCACCCACTGCTTCAAGGGCAGCTACACCCGGATTCAACAGAGAAAGTTCACCACAGACCATTATACAGCATTTTCCTTCCCCATCAACTCACTGCAAATGGCACCACAGGATATTCAAATTCATCTCTTCAGGGGTTTGCAGAAGACAACCCAAGACACTGCCCGGGAACCTGCAGCTCCCTGCCTCATCCTCATGTTGCACGAAATCCCCTAAACAAATGAACTCTCCTCACTCTGGCTGCCTAACTCCATCCAAGGTGGCTGCATGGAGGAAATGGCATCTCAAGGAACTGTGTGGTAACCTGCATCTCTAAATGACAAAGTAATTCAGGTCAAACCAAATAAAAATTTCTCTTTTCTTGGTTTACTCATCATGACACACACTATAATTAATTTTAACTTCAATCATTCAGTGCAAAAAGATACATCAGACAATTAAGGTGGCTAGCTCAAGAACACAAAACTGCTAGAAGATTTTAGGCTTTTCCTTAAATACAATTTAGCACAATCTCACGTAGGAAATGCGAAATACCCACATTTTCAGATCACAACCTAAAGCACTGTGTTCAGACATGCTTTCAGATTGTGAACACTTGCTCTCTAGGCAGATATAAAAAGCTGTGAAAATGCTTAACAACCCCTGAGCAAGTGTTACTGGAAACAGCCAGAGAAAGACTGTTTCTTAAACTGCACTTAACTACCAAGTATTATAACATAATCCCTAAATAACGTGTGTACATTGCAATATAATGCAATAATGTGTTATGGATACAGGTTTTCATCCTCACCCTCATCCCAATTCTCATCACCACTACAGAAACACTTCTTCCCCTGTTCTTTTTAAAGGCACAAAAAGAGCACAAAATACAAACTCCAAACAACTAATTTCAGGAAGTCTTCCCACCACACAAATACGAAGTACAAGGGGCCTTCTTCCCCACTCCTGGAGCACTGCTTCTGTCAGAAGCCTTATCTGAAGTGATGACTGTCACTTCAACACAGCACACACGGACTTTTCACACTGACAGCACTTTCAGCAAGACAAGCAGCTGAAAGCAGGAATCAAGGAGAGCAAGTTTTGAAGCTGTGCAAATCAAAAGGCTAGTGTCTGGGTTACACAGTGCTGCCTTCAGACATATTTTCTTCTTAAAGAAAGTTTACTTTCATTCATTTTGAATGAACTGGGAAATCTGAAGTAAAACACAAGACAAAGCTGAAAGACAACAAACCAAAACCAACAATGAAAGACACAGGAATACAGCTACTCCTTCCAAACTGTAAGTGATACTGTTCTCAAAGTCTACTGCAGAAATCTGCTCATTGCTGGAGGTTCATTTGATGTAAATGTTTAGAGGTAAATCCAGTATTCACCTAAGCATCAGAAAGGGTTGATGGGGAAAAGCACGTGTTAGATTACATGAAAGGATGTTACTTTTAACATCAAGTTGCAATTGTAATTCCATGCAATATTTCACTACGCAACACTCCAGAGAGAGAGAAAGAGAGGTATCAGTCAAGAAATCCATAGTAGCACAAGTATGTTGTAAAAAAACAGAAGTCCAAAGAGAGGAACATAGCCAGGAATTAGCATTCAAACTTTCACTTCTAAACCACCTTGATATTTTTGTATTTAACACAAGAATACTTGAGGCAACTTCAAGTCAGCTGAAGTACAAGTCTAGCCACAAGGTCAGAACTCAGCACAGACTAACTCACCCTGCCTCTCAGGCCTTGCAGCTCTTGTACTACTCCTCTTCTGGCACACGCCCTCAATTATGAGCACTTATTTATTTATTTAACATAATAGGGGAGAGAGAGAGAGAGAGAGAGAGAGAGAGAAGTTAAAAAAGAACAGTCTAGACAACGATTCTCTGGCTCACCTTTTTAGGTTTATGTGGCACAAATAGATGGGAGGAAAAAACAGTATTTTAAAATAGATTGTAGTGACCTCCAAAACGTCTAATGGAGATCCTAGAAAGAGTCAATAAAGCTCAAGGAACCTTACCACGAGTCTCATCTTCAGTGAATTTTCCTTCTGTGTAGGAAGCTTCCACTAGCACAGACACATAAAGGTAAAATGATAACAGATTCACCAGTTCTGCCCGTGTTGCTTGTGAAGGACAGAGAGATGTCAGCCTCAGCAATTATGGAATGAATTGTCTTCAAATCAGTCCTCCCACTATCACCACTTGTATAAAGGTTAAGCTGTAGATAACACAAATTACATGCTTTCAAGAAGATGGTTGATGCAAAATCTCCATTATAGAAAGAATGGCAGCCTGCAGTAAAAATCAGTATTGGTGATTTTACAACCCAAACAAAAACAGCTTTACAGAGCTGGAAGTAGCTACAGCCAGTGTTTTAATTCAGCTTCCCTCATCTAAAAGACTCTGAAGTGTTTCAGTAACAGCAGGGACTCTCAGAAGTGAGATTCATTTTATCTTCAGCAACTTTTATGGTGTTTAAGTGAACACTAATTCTGATGAACTTCATAACGTAAGGAGGACTGTTCAACGATTGAATATCGCAGTGAATGCACTGTCTTGTTTCAGTGCTTGATCAAAATGGAGTACAAAAAAGGGAAAAGATTGTTATCACAGCCTAAGCTCCACAGCTTGGCTTGCACATGTCCAGAGCAGAATGCTATGCAATTCACAAGAACAGTTTCTTAAAAAGAGGAAGGGGAGTGTTGTTTTTCCCTAACAGCCCAAGGGTTAGTTTACAGTGACTAAAGACCAGGACCAGCCATCTTTTATAACTAGCTTGTAGTGCTCAGGATGTTAACACGGAAACAGAAGACAAAACATCCTTCCTTAATCTCAAACCGAATCCACATCAAATTTGGAAGCAGTGAAGAGCACAGTGTTTTGTCAGTTTTCTGTTGGGCAGTGTGGATCAGTTTACTCCAGTAAACTCCAGTACTAGTGGGGACGGTCATTTGCTTGCAAATAAGTTGTCTTTCCTCCTTGAGTTATTATTTTAAAAGTAAACAGATTAGCACTGTTTAATTTGGGTTTAAGCAGGGTCCAAAAAGAAGAACTATCAGTGAAACACACAAACTGAAGAACAGGTCAAGCTCTGAAGCCTGGAGGGCTCTATGTCGTCCTCCTCTCTTTTTTACTGAGGCAAGAAAACAGCCTTGAATTCTGAGTAAAAACCTGCTCTATTCAGGAAGTGTTCAAAATCCAAAACCACACCCCAAAATAACCCAAATGCATATATGCACATCTGTATATAAAGAACACAGTATACACTGCCTTAAGCATCTAAACAAACAAACAATTTTGAGAAGAAAAATTCTGAAAGAACTACTTTTACCTCGTGGTCAGAGTAAGGTCTCCTGGTTTCTATTCCTGTATCTGCTGCTAATGCAAACGCTCTAAATTCCTCTTAAAAGAGAGGCTGTTTCTAGCCATCCCTTCAGGTTTAGCAGTATGGAAACCAAGCACAAAACACATCTGTTATCATATGCTCTAGACTATTTATCCAAGTACAACCAACCGCAACTTTTCAGGCCTTTAATGAATTGTAAGAGCTCTTGGCACAAGCTCTGAGGGATGAAGGTCGAAAGTCACTCTACCAGAAAATAATAATAAAAAAAAAAGCTATTAAACATTCCAATGAGTGTTGTAGAGTTGTTTTCAAGCTCAACAGAGAAACATTGCAGAAATAGCAGCAGCAGTCTTGTGGCTGTTTGCAAGCATAGCAGAATTATCCATTCCTCACACTACTCTCATCATGCTGGCTCTGTTGTAAACCATTACTCCTCACGCCACTCCTCTCTCTCATCATGCTGGCTCTGTTGTAAACCATTACTGGATGGTGTGTATCAAACAGAAAACCTGGAAAAGGTAAATGAAGGACAAGCAATCACAACCTCTCACTTTTAACCAGACAGGAACAGTTATTTGTGGAGTGACATCGAGCAACCTCTCCATGTAAGAGTTTCTCTGCTACAACCTTCTACACAACAAAGCTGCTATGATACACCTAAGTAACAGCAGGTTAGAGTCGAAAAGGATGTGTTAAGGAAGACAAACTGCTTAGGAAGAGCTGTGCAATGCAAACCTTCAAAGGTGACAGCACTCACTGAATCACAGAATCACAGAATGTCAGGGATTGGAAGGGACCTCGAAAGATCATCTAGTCCAATCCCCCTGCTGAAGCAGGAGAAGTTTAATATTGCTCAGTACACTTGGCATCTTGCAAAAATACCACAGCATGTAAGGCACCTCTGCTCCAGTGCTGGAAAAGCTGGGCAGGAGGGAAGATGATTGATTATGAGTGGAACAACCTGGACTTAATCTTTGATCAGAAATTTAGGGTATGTGACTAGAGGGCAGTTTTATAGTGAACTTCAAACTACAGTGCTCCACAGCCAAGGCCTTGACACACACAGAGTGGAAGAAGCTCTTTGCACGTTGTACAGGTATTACAGTCCTGTCTGTACATCCCATAACGAGTTTTGCTTGTTTTAGGAGCATGACACCACCTCCATTTCAACCAGTTTCCCCCTGTAATCACTGGGGTATTTTCAGAGGAACTGACACCCAGCTGGTTATTCCCCATCCTGTGTTGGGGCAGTTGATGATTTCTGCCTACGTGTCTGATGGTACATTGATCCCTGTCAAACACCTTCCTGTTTTTATAATATATTTCTTCAAACCATCAAGACAGTTTTAAACTGTTTCTTCAGCAGGCATAAGCCCAACTCAACTAGTCATCACCACAAATTTTATAAGCGTGTTTTATTTCATCACTTGGTTCATTAATACAATACTATCACACTCAAGATAATATTGTGGAAAGACATTTAGAGCTTTCAAGTGCAAGAGTGAACCACCACTACCTAAGCTTGATTGTGGTTTTCTAAATATCCTTTTACAACCCTTTCTCCTTAGGTTTCAGCTAAGTAAGGTCTCCCTGGGTGCCTAAAAAACAGGCTGCAATGTCAGTGGACTACTAAGCTTGATACCCCAGGATGCACTGGCACGTTTAAGTGACTAACAACACATCTAAAGACATTATGAAAACTGCAGTCTTGATGTACTTTATTGAAAACCTCAAAAAAGTTAAAGAAAAAAAAAAAAGCACATTCCTTGCACTGACAACCAGAGTATTGGTGAGAAGCAAGATGGATACTTGCTACAAAGTAAGACAGAAGGAAAAAAAAATTCAAAGTTGCCCTAAACCACTTCCAAAAGCCAACTACATTTCAGTGGGAAATACAATTAGAAACACTGCCTGCTACATTTTAAAGCACACTAAAAAAAGATACAAGCCATAAGGGCCTTAAAGAAAAAATTCAAAACTGTTCGAAACAGACTTTAATTTTTTTTGCTTTTAAAGGAAGTAAATCAAATTGATCTGCAGCTGTCCTAGATGGTTTTTCCAGTGAAAAACCAGTTATCCCAACCATACAAGCAAAAGCTCCAATGTGCTTCCAAAGATCAAGACAAAGAGGCAGAATCCTGCTGACTATTAGCAACGTTATGGAGGGGAAAAAAAGGGCTTTCAGTGCAATTTTAATACAGCATATATTTATGAGATAGATAAAACCTTCAATTTTTTTTTTCTTTAAATGCATGGTTTTGTTTAAACTGCTTTATTACAGTATTTATTATGCATTCATTTTACAACGTGGACAACTTAACAGAGCAATAAACTTAACTTTGCTTAATCTAGCTTTAAAATTTAAAGGCTTTTGTATTCTACCAGCATAGATTCTTGCATTTAATATTGATTGCTTAATATTTTATAGCATTGTAAATTTGACACAATGTGAAACACATCTTCACAGAATCACAGACTGGTTTGGGTTGGAAGGGACCTTAAAGCTCATCCAGTTCCAACCCCCCTGCCATCAGCAGGGACACCTTCCACTAGACCAGGTTGCTCAAAACCTCATCCAACCTGGCTTTGAAAACTTCTTACTCAGCTCTTTGCCAGAAAGATCTCAGGAATAATATCTGACAACTAATTACCTATAGAACAAAGTTCCCTAAGTCAATTACACCTGATAAGCCATAGTAAAAAAAAAAAACACCTCAACCAAACAAGCAAAAACCCAGTATATTTGAGAAGCTATGCAAAACTTAATAGTTATCCTGATATTACTGAACTTTTGTACATTTCAAGTCCTCAAAAACCACAGTTGTTAAATTATGCCTTGAAAGGTGGAACACTTACTCAACTGAACACAGAGCTATAAACCAAAATCTGCACGACTTCAGCCTGCAGCCAGGAGCGAGGATGCTCGCAAGCGTCTCTCAAAACAGCCTGCAATGACATTGTTAATACTGGTACATTGCACGCATCTTGCCCTCAGAATCAGCAATCTTACTCATTAATTCATACTTTGAGCATGAATTCCTACACAGCTACCAACTCAGAGGCCACACCATCAGTTTGTAGCGGTGAGGTGTTTGGCAGCAGTAACTGTGTGAGTTTATGCGGTCACTGCCGTGCGGCTGCACCCTCCCACGTGCGCTCCCTGCAGTGCTAACAGGCACTCGTCTAGTTCAACAGCTTGGGGAACTGAGCTGCAAAACAGTTGTGGGAGGTGATGTATTTTTGTCTCAGTTGACTGGTTAGCTACACAGATACTTCTACCAGCAAGTGCAGGGTACAACTCTGGAACTGAAGCAAGCAAGTGAGGAGATGGGAAGGAAAAGAATAGGGCAGGACTGCTTGAGTGGGCGCTGCCACGAAGGAAACACCCTTCGTTCCCCTGTCCAAAAACACAAGTAAGGCAGGCTGCACAATTCTTCCAACAACCAACCCCAAAACTTACATCTGCCAGAATTAATTATTTCACTTGCTTAAAGTTTTATCTAGGCAGGGTTAAACCGAGCAGACTATGGCAAGAGACAGATAAGAGTTCAAGAAGGAACACAGAGGTAAGTCACTGGGAGAGGGAGGAAGGGAAATAGGGAAGCAGGAGCAAGGGACTCAGGCTTACAGGAGATATTTGTGTCTTCTGATCATAGGTTTAAGTTGGGTAAGCTTTTTTTTCAAGCTATATATAAGTTGAAACTTGGACTTTTAATGGATAAAATGGATAGAAAAGTTACCTTCAGGTCAGCCAGGCAGGGTAAGCTAAGCCTCATGCTGACCCTGGCAAGATAGATATGGAGATTTTTGCAGCATAGACTGAAAAAAACACAGACTTCGTGCATGAAACAGCTATCAAGTTCAGGGCCACTTCCAAGAAATACTGGTGGATTGATCAAGCCTTTTTTCTGCTCTGCACTGTCAATGACAGCTGTTGATCCCTCTGCCACAAGTTTAGTTCTTCACAGGTTACACCACTGACAGGCATGGCAAAAGTCATCCCTTCCAACTACACCTGCGGAGCTGCACACACAGGAAAGAGCAGGGCTGTATGAATAGATGTTTAAAAATTATGTGTTCATACCAGTGTGTAAAACTCAAACCTTTTAGACACAGGATATCTAGTGTTAACTGTAATATCCCTTCTGCACCAACTGAGCAGTCAATATTTACTCATTTCTTACACACCTAAAACACGCCTGTACTTTTCTGCCAGTCCCTAGAGCGTACTCTGCCATTTGCATTTGAAAGTACAGCAGAAGGAAAAGCCCATTTCCACTACCTTGAGACAGCTGCCTGAAATGTCATCACAATTCAGTTCAGAACCCAGCTGCAAAGGCTGATGGCTTTGGCCAATGAAGCTGAAGTCTGCTATTTCCTGTTAGCACCAAAAAGGTTTTACAGCCTTAGTGATCTAAGAATAGTATTATCACCATCCATTTGAAACTGTATTTTCCTCAGTTTCAAAATGCATCTGTAACTCCCCACCCACACATTTCAATCCCTACCCTACTGAAAAAAGTAAAGTCAATATTGTTGAAATCTCATTTTCAGATGAAAAATGAAAATGACTTCTAAAAACTCTGTGTGGGATATTATAAGCAATAGCTACAAAGCAAAATCAGGATCCAGACAGGATCCCAGAATCCCTCCACAAACACCTCCATGCAACGAAGCCTGTACGTCCTACTGTTGTCAGCACAGGCAACAGCAGTTGCATCTGCACCTTTGGGAAAGTTTAATTTGGCTTTGGCCATAAAATTTACCAGGCATACTGATGGAGAACAAAATTATATAAATGCTTGTTGGACAGAAGATACAGATCTTTGTTAAGAAGACTTCACACACTGTCAGAATAGGAAAGACTAACTACTGATAGTTAGACCAGAAAATAGAACTTAAAATACTGCAGAAAGCCACTTCACTTTTCTACTGTGTTATGAAAAATCAGTCTCTAATCAAGAGGCTACGTGAATCTTGCAGGTGTAAGCTTTACTGCAGTTGCCTTATACCAACAGATACCACAAATTAAAAACTTGTCTCACGAATGCACCACTTCTATAACTCTATCTGCTAAAATTTTAGGTGGGAATCGTATGGTTCTTGTTTCTAGACAGCCCTTTATTTAGTCTGACTGCAATCTAAGTCCCACTTTGTCAAGAATGAAGTTCAAGGGGAAAAAAAAGAAAAATTTTACATTTGCTACGTAAGGGTTCACTGTGCTCATTTGAATCATCCTCCTTTTACATCAGAGAAGATATGACTCATACCAACCCCCAGCCAATGAATCCTCAATATCTTTATTTTTCCTTCAACCCTTTACAGCTCCTCACAGAAGTTATTAGAGGGGGAAGTGTCACAGCAACAGCCCTTACATCACCATCTATTCTCCTTTCCTCCTCCACTACCCCAAATGCAACAGGCATGCTATCACTAAGCCAGCTCATGTAATTCTTTATTCTTTGCAATTTCCTACCTCTCATTTGAAAAACAAATACTTCACTGTTATCTAAAAATACATTAAAACACTGCCAGCAACTCAGCACTCGAAGCAAAACAACCATCACCACCCAGTGTGAACGCACAATAGAAGCAGCATTTTTTGGTAAGGCAGATTTTCAAGGAGTTCTCGAGAACAGCAAGAAAAATAACTCAAGTTGCAAAATGAAAGAGCTGCTCTATAATCACCAAGAGAACGCTGCTCTGCCATCATGAGACTCAGCCAATGTACAGCCTGAAGGCAGCAATGAAGACTGCAGTAGCACAGCAGCAAAAGCCTCCAGCAGCAATGCCAGTTCAGGGTATTCTGATCCAACTCCCATGCCAAAGCTGGTCTCCTCCCAGCACAGCCAGTACAACTGCTTCAAACCAGATCAAAGACAGCTTTAGGTAAAAAAAAACCCAAACCAAACAAAAAACAGCCACCAAAAAACCCCCCAAACCCTCTCCATTGCTGGCTCTCTTTCCTGATCAGTACAACTACTTCAAACCAAATCAAAGATAACTTTAGTTAAAAAAAAAAACAACCCAAAACTAACAAAAAACAACCAAAAAAACCTCCCAAGCCCTCTCCACTGCTGGCTCCCTTTCTTGATCAGTTGACAGTGCAGCTCTATAAATGTCCACACTAGCACAAGTCAGAGTGACACACAAAACAGAACATCCTGTTTGTAAAGCAATGTCCCCAAGGCACTGATTCCACACACCTGAAGTTTATGAGGATGTAAGTGAAGTTTCTCCCAGTACATTCTTTCCTCCAGCCATTCATTCTCACCTCTGCACTCTCCACTCCCACCCTGAGCTGGCCCAAGTGCTTGAGAAGTTACTCAAGACTGAACAAGGTGAATGAAGGAAAAAAAAAACCCCAAAACAAAACAATCATAATATGCAAGGGCTCAATTTTTCCCATGTTGCTCAGTCCCAATGGAGCTCTGTCACTTACATGAATTTTTTAATCAACAGAGCACAGGAATTAGCAACTAGAGGAAAAGCTCAAGTGGTCCCTGTACTACAAAACAATGAAGCCTAATTAAGAGTTCCACACTCAGTGTACTCTAGGCAGTTGGGGCAGCAACTTCAATTATAGTCCTGCATTGCATGCTTCTCTCTAAGCAAAATCAGGTGTAACAATACACATCACTCTACAAAACAGTCCGGTTCAGATGACCTGTAATCCTGGGGTGCATTAGGAGGGGTGTGGTGAGTAGGTCAAGAGAGGTTCTCCTCCCCCTCTACTCTGCCCTGGTGAGGCCACATCTGGAATATTGTGTCCAGTTCTGGGCCCCACAGTTCAGGAAGGACAGGGAACTGCTGGAGAGAGTCCAGCACAGAGCCACCAAGATGATGAAGGGAGTGGAGCATCTCCCTGCTGAGGAAAGGCTGAGGGAGCTGGGGCTCTTTAGCTTGGAGAAGAGGAGACTGAGGGGAGACCTCATTAATGTTTATAAATATGTAAAGGGTGAATGTCAGGAGGATGGAGCCAGGCTCTTCTCAGTGATGCCCAATGGTAGGACAAGGGGCAATGGGTGTGAGCTGGAACACAGGAGGTTCTGCTTAAACTTGAGAAGAAACTTCTTTACAGTGAGGGTGACAGAGCCCTGGGACAGGCTGCCCAGGGAGGGGGTGGAGTCTCCTTCTCTGGAGACATTCAAGACCCGCCTGGACACCTTCCTGTGTGATCTCATTTAGGTTCCTGCTCTGGCAGGGGGGTTGGACTGGATGATCTTTCGAGGTCCCTTCCAATCCCCAACATTCTGTGATTCTATCCCAGTTTTGTCTAGTGTCTTTTGTCTAAAAAACACATTTTTTTCCCGTTCCCCCTTTCTGATCTTCCCTGTCCTCCAAATGTAACTTCAGGATGGGAACTGGCAAATATGCTTGATGTTCAAAGATGACCAGTACAACAGCCAGAGCAATATTCAACTGCTTTAAAGAGTTCCCTGCAATATCTAATCTAGGAGTCCATCAGTGTAGCACAGTAAAATCTCAAATACCCTATGAATCTGTTTGAACAGGAGTTACAACAAAAAACAAATCTCTTTAAGACTGAGAATCATATTTGCTTTTTAACTCCCACGATCAGCAGCTGTCACTTTGCTTTTTTTTCATTTACAGGCCTGAAGAAGCAAGAACACTTATGTCATAAGTGGTGCCTGAAACTGTGCAGAAAGGCACAGCTCCCTCCACAAGCTCAAGACAAAGAGCTCCTGTACTCCTCAAAGTCCACCTGACAGCATCTGCCTTAGTGTTCTCAGTAAAAGGTGTGAACCCTGCACAGAAAAGAGCCCCTTTCTTCCTCACAGACTAGCAAGTTAACCCTTTGCAGTCAATTACTGTTGACCTCCCAGGAACAACGGCAAAGTTGAGCTGTAGATACTGAAAAGAAAGGGAATTCAGTGCTCCAATTCAGTTGTCCCTTCTTTTAAAATACATGGATACATATTTTCCAGCACCTTGTATTGACTTCTCTGTAACTGGAATGAGATTGAGATTTAAATTTTATGCTTTTGTGTGTCAAATGCTGGGACAAAGCTCTGGAAAATCCCATTTCTCTTCAGAAAAGCTAGAAAAAAAAATTCTGACCTATCATGAACTAAGCATCTCCAGAAGATCCACTTATTTTAGATTCCTCAGAGTAAAAAGTATTAAACTGAAAATTGAATTCTTAATAACCTTTTTTGCTGTCATATATGGAGGAATCTCATCCTTTATAACTCAAATGAGTTGACTTACTCATCATTTTACATAGTCTGTTCAGAGAAAAAAATAAGTCTAAGTGTATTCCTCTAACTAGGAAAGCCTTTGACAGCTTGATTATTTCAGGATGATACAAACATTTTAATCCAAAGCTTACTGAACATTCCTCAACTACCTTTGCACTAAATTTTTTGTATCTGTTGAATAAAGGGTTAAAAGCAGGACATTTTCAAATCTAGAGACTAAGTGTAATGAGATCAAAATAATAAGATTACCATAATCTGCCTCACACACATAGCTAGGATCAGCCTTAATCTCTTCATTTTGAGACAGATGGAAAAAGCATGAAATCAGAGATAACAGGAGGCCAATTTCCTACAACAGGCAGATTTTCAAGGTTTGCCATAGCTGCAAGTCAATATTTTGCTCGATTTACATCTATTTAACCAATTTTAATATAACATATTGGAAGGGAGAAACAGGCATCTCCAAATCCATACTACATAAACAACAAGAAAAAGCAATAAATTGATGTAATTTAAATATTTTGCAGAATATTAAAGATTAAGAGACTCATTTACTGAGACTCCAGCCAATACCATTCCTAGATGCTTTAATTTGAAACACGGTGAATAAAGAGCCAATCATTTGAAAAACAAAGATCTCAAAACTGCACACAACTAGAAGCTGCTTACTCATTTTTATTATAAAGTGGATAAACACTGTTAAGAGCGTAATTTTTATCTACAACCAGCATGACACAAAGCAATTGCAAGAAGGGACAGTTTTAGCCTTGGTTTAAGACAACATATTAAAGTGATGTAGCATGGAATGACCCCCCCCTTAACTCTTCTATTCTGCAGGATATGAATATCAGCGGTGGGGGGGAGAGGGGAAGCATGAAATAGCCTCAGATATACCAGATAGCTGAGAGTGATTATGGTGGCCACTATCCAGCTACCTCAGTGGAACCTGGCCAAGAATCAGCAATAGGGAAACTTGGAGAAAAGAAAAAAAAACCCAAACCCAAACATGCTATGTTTTAGCAGTAAATAGGATCAGGAAGATGCCTTGAGATTAAATAACACTGTTAAGGGAAACAGAGGTAAGCAAGAAATCACCCAAGGAATTCAAAACAGTAAGATAAATGAAAAATTATTTTTCAAGCAGCTAACAGCTCCTAAATTTTTCCAGGAAAAAAAAAAGGAAGTCCTACCCTGTAGGTCAGCAAAAGCCTCGGGCTCTCTAAATCAAAGCCTGCAACATGAGACCTCTGAGGTTTGATGTGAAGTTCAGCAGCACTGTAAGGTAGTTAAGCAAAGGCTTGAGAAAGGTTAAAAAGAAAAGCACCACAAGATCCAATCTCTTACCAAGCAGGTTCACCTGTCAGTTCAAATTAATTACTCTCATAACTCGTACTGCACATTAGCCAATGGTTTTACAGCATGTCTTGATTCAGCCCACAAAAAGCCTGTTCACACTCTCACAGCCCTCACGATTTTGTAACGTGTTATATAGACACAGCCACAATTAATAACTTGGTTGGTGTCCACACAAAGCTCTTTCTATTGCCTCAACCCTATTTGTACATACACATAACTTGCTGCCTCACCTCTTATCTGTGAGTTCAAAATGTTAAATATAATTCTCCTTTGTGGAGAAGACACACAAATCTGCAAAAAATATAACTTATAACCCATTATAACTTATTTAAAATATATTTATAACCCATTTCATTTTGGGATGGCTCACTGACAAAAGCTAGAAGAGGAGACTCTATCACATCAGTTCCACAGGGCTGGTAAGACAATCCTGTCCACAGAAAAAGAACAGCAAAACCAACAATAGTGTAACTTTAGCCCCCTGGCAGCGACAATAATTTTTTTTGCTATCAGAATCTCAATTCAACTGCATGTAAACAAACTCTGGCTTAAAACAAGACACCTTCACAACCACATTATAAATTCAGTTATAAATTAGCATTGACTAAAATAAAGATAAATTAATAAAGCTTATCTTTCCCTGCACAAATCAAGGCAATTTCAGTGCACACAACTAACATAATTTTTGGCTCAGTATGACATAAGAGTTCAGTTTTCTATGGTATAAAAAACACCATATAAGGCACTTAAAATACTAATCTACCACTAAGGAAATGCAACTATATTCATCAGAGATTTGTCAGCTACAGAGTGACAGTTTTAATCTAGCATATTTTTTTTACTTATATACTTTATTTAAACTTTTTTTACTGCCTTATGTCTAGCAACATCTCAAATTGGAGAGGAAATGCACAGGTACTTGGTCTGGCTGATCTTCAAAGAGTGAGAATATTTAAGACAGGAACTCTTCTTGTTTTCCAGTAAGTTGCAACGCTGCTCAGACTTCCTCTCTGGTGGGACACGCGCACACAAGAGGAAGACACTTGCAAATGATTTCTGATCAGAACTCTGAGTATCATCTGACTCACTCCTGTCACATTTGCATAATGCAAAGCACGTCGAGAGACCTTGCAAACCTTTATTAGAGCAGAAGTGTACATTTCAAACTAAGCACAATCAGCTCTAGAACGTGATACCTACTTAAAAACACTTCACAATGTCTCCAGTCTCATCAAACAGAGCCACACAAGAAATGAGATGTAGCTTTACTATACAGCATTACAGTAGCACCAGTGATTTTCCTGCCTACATAACAGTGAATTGAGGGATAAAGAGAGGAGAATAAAGAGGCTCTTCAATGGATAAAGATTTTTAGGGGACTTGCTTTTAAAGGCCTGAGACTGCACATTGTCACTTTCTTGCACCCATGTTTCAATGGCTGGGCCCAGCTCCCAGCAGGACATCAGCCACACTTAAAAAACCCCCAAACAAACAGAAAAAAACCCAAACAAACCAATATTATGCTGCTGTTGCACTAATAACGTGACATTCGAAGACAGTTCAAACAGTCCATCCTTACAGACTGCTCAAGCCACCAGTGGAGGTTGTTACAGGACACAACAGAGCTCTCACTCAGCACCTGTGGCCATTTCCACCTGGTCAGCTTCTGCTAAGAGAAAAACATTTCAAAACACAGATGTCCTGATGAAAGACCTTCATTAGCCAAAGGCATCAGGTACATTCCAAATTCAAACTTCTGGGCATGCACAAAGCAAACTGAAGTTTCAAAAAAGCACTCAACGAGGCAAAGATGTTAGATCGAAACTAAAGCACCCAGAAAGAGATTTATTTCAGTAGATTTTTGCAGCAAGATAACCTTTGTGAAAATATTTAAATCACAACTCTGCTTCACAGGTTGTTTTGAGAAGTGTTTCTAACAATTTTAAAAGCCAAGAAAAACAAATTGTACCAATTGGTTACACTCAAGTTATTTTTCTAAATCTACAAAGTGACCAAAACAACTTGTTTCAGGTATAAATCTTTCATTTCTTTTCCAAGTTTCCTTAGCTCTTTGATCACGAAGGATACAACTTGTATATGAATATTCTTAATATCATATCCTCAGTCATTTTACAAGGAAGACTTGGGCAATACACTCAGTCAAGCCCAGCTTTTCCACAACTGACAAAAATGCCACAAAGCTTCTTCAGCACTTTCACAGCAATTCATGCCTTTAGCATATGAAAATCTCAGTAGCAAAAACGCCCTGAATTCTATCAAAACAGAGTAGAACTGGTGTACTACTGCCTCATGTTGGTCTTTAATTCATTATAACTTTAATAAATGTATGATTGTTTTCAGTCTGCTGTGGAATAATGAACTATTATATCCCAGAAATCTTTTAATGACATTTAAGTTTAGCCTATTTTTGGGTCACAACAGGCCTTAGTTAAAAGTGTTGATTCACTCCAACGTTAATCCATTTTTCTTTCTTCTCCAAACTCATCATTAGATTATAGTTCAATTTCTGGAGAACTAATAGTACACAGAATGAAACATCCACGATTCTCTACTCACAAAGCTGGAATAACGAAACTCAGAATTTCAATGGCCTTGATTTAACCATAAAAAGCCCAACAATTTCTGGCAAAACAAGAAAGATTTGCCTTTCAAAAAGAAAAGAGAAACACACACCACCACCAGAGCCTGTAAAAATATGCACTCCATGACAAAGAAAGAACATGCTTTGGTAACTACTGATAGACCACAGAGCTGGAGAAAAGGAACATCTGAACCATAGAATCATAGAATGGTTTGGGTTGGAAGGGACCTTAAAGCTCATCCAGTTCCAACCCCCCTGCCAGCAGCAGGGACACCTTCCACTAGACCAGGTTGCTCAAAGCCTCATCCAACCTGGCCTTCAACACTTCCAGGGAGGAGCAGCCACAGCTTCTCTGGGCAACCTGTTCCAGTGTCTGACCACCCTCACAGTGAAGAATTTCTTCCTAATATCTCATCTAAACCTCCCCTCTTTCAGCTTAAACCCATTTCCCCTTGTTCTGTCATTAACTGCCCTTATGAAAAGTCCTTCCCCACAAGGAATTAGATGTTGAAGGACAAGGATCATCCCGTTAAAACAAGGAAAGTGATCAGACCTCAATGCCCTACATCTAACCCCAAAAAGAAGCCCACATGAAAATGCCAGAAGCCATTATGAATGGCAAAAAGTGGAAAGATACCAATAATCTCCTCATTTGAAAAAGAGGAAGGAAAGATGAGCGCTATACAGCAAGGACCACACGTCCACCAGAGAGCTGCCTGATGTCTGTAACACACACTCATATCAGTGTCAAAACAGTGTTCCTACTCTGACTGAGACTGGGAAAGTGCAAGACCCAAGAACTCCAAAGCCAGTTTAATTTGCATTGTATCGTAGAAAAAGTCCAAAACCACAGTTGTAGGGGCTTCCTGTAAGTTAACTTCTGAATTACACACTGTAGGGGAAGGGGGGAAAATGAGGAGCATTAAAAAAAAACCCCACCAAAAACCAAAACCAACATCTGCACGTCAGAGCAATGCTTTAAAGAAATTCCCCTTATCTTACAAAGTTCCTCTTTCACTTCAGAGCTAATAAAATAGCATTAGTTCATGTTCAATTGTCTCCATAAAAGGAAAATAAAACATTTAAAGGGAATTTGCTCACATCAAGTTAGACTAGGAGAACTTTATATATTTAACAGACAGCCTACAGTAGTCATTGTAGTTCGCTATTACATGGATTGGGAAAAGAAACACTGGCCCAAAGTTACTCAGGATTAGGAAGAAAAACAGTATACTAATACAGGAATCATCATTTTAATTTAAAAACATGCACTACCTACAGTATCTCAGAGGAACAGAGAAATATAAAAATGATGCTTTTTGCTTTTTTCTTATTTTTTTTTAATGTAACATATTATTAGAAACACCAGTGATCTCTACAAGAAGTCTATCACTGTTTTCTTGGCTTATGGGCAAAAAAGAAAATCAAAGAGTGTCCTTACATGAATAATGCAGAAATGCAGATACTAAATGCCAAAAGCAGTAACTTGCTCCAGAATCCTAAAGTCAAGACAGCTGAAGCATCAAATTCTTTATGGAAAAGATTAGAGATAACTAAAACCATCTCCTAATTAGTGTCTCAAATTAGAAGAACTGTTCCAGGTCAAGAACAAATTAAAACAAGAATAGAACTAGTTATGGCTCCATTGCAATAACCTGGAAGGGATATCATAATGCAGGTCACTGACACCCTAGGGTATATTATTTGACCACAGACTAATTTTAAGCTCCCAAGTACATTATAGTAGCACAATATCTCCATTGTAAGTCTCAGTAAAAGCTAAGGCACTAAAATTCTCCTTTACTGGGAGATTCCAATCAGGAGATCAATGCCTTGACCACAAAAAACTCCCCCCCCAGGGCCTTGAACAGGGATCAATCATTCCTACACAACAAAATGGGATTTTTTTAAACCATGCGTTAGTGTGGATGAATTCAAAAATTATCACAAAAGTGGAGTTCTGGGAAGACCTCAATATGTGGAAGCCATCTCACTAATGTACTCACAAACCAGGATCAGGCCTTATCTAAAGTTATTAGACACATATCTTGCACCATGACAGACACCAGTTGGTTCCCGTTGGTTTGCAGCAATATTGCTAGGATCCAGCCATAAAAACCTCCCTGGAAATACAGCCACCCAATTAAATTGACTTTCAAGCAGCTGTCTGGAAGCTGGGCTCTTCTGGCAAAGCTATAAAAGCAAAAAGCAGCCTTCACCTCAGACCTCCAGTTAATCAGCAGCAAGAGAAAACAAAAATATAACTCCATATAGAAGACAGATGAATCACTAATTGAGATAAACTAGAAGAGTTGCAAGACCAAGACTCAGGCTTTTCTGGGTTTTATGTGGGTTGCTTCTTTTACAAAACAAAAAACCAACCAACCAAACAAAAAAACCCAAACCAAAAAACCACCCTCATGTTTCTGGCTCCTCATCTCCACAAATGTGCTCATTAACAAACCAGGAACCCCTGTCCCAGTCCCTTAATAAAAGGTTAAGATGGAAAGCGAAGGGTCAGTGTCCCTGGGGAGGGAGGCTGTGCCCAAAGGGTCCCAGGAGGAGCTGTGCTGTTCAACAGAGCTGAGAAGGCAACAGAGGGGTGAAGTGGCAAAGGTCACCAAGACAGTTATTAACTGTACTCAAACCTTAAAATTGATGAGTTGCACAGATAACTTTAAATACTAAAAGACCAAGTGATAAATGTCAGATTAAATACAATATGTAAAATAACACACAAGGGAAAACACAACCAAAAACCCCAAAGAACTGTAATTATACAAAACTATAGGTTTTAATCAAATTTACTCCCCAACAAATATCCTGGAATCATGGGGGTAGTAATCTGAAAACAAATTAGAAACATTGCCTAATATTCTGTTAAGAAAGAACCAAAACAAATGCTCTGACACTGTAAATCTGTTCTGTGTCATCCCTGAATACTGTGAGTACCTACACTCGATCCATCTCAATAAATACAAAAATGAACTAAGAACACTGAGAAAGGAACAAGGGTAAATTGAAGCATGGAATGGTTTTTGCACTATGGGAGATTAGACTCCCCCAACTTCCTTCTCAGAAAGAAAGTGACAAAGACAAGAGGACATTTGCAAATCTATTCTCCCCATGAGAAGTACAGAGAGATGTTTTCCTAACAACTCTTTTGCAAGGGGAAGGGGACAGAAGAGGAAAAAAAACAGTCAATAAAATTCCCAGGTAGCACATTTCAGACCAACAAAGGGAGTAACTTTTTTCCACAGAGTACATGTTTACATTATGGGAATTTAATGCTCTAACGTACAGATGGACTCAAAATGGGCTTAGAAAGACACACAGAGGTGTGGCCATCAGCGGCTGCTAAAACACAATAGTCCAGATACAGCCTCCAGCTGAGAAATCACTAAAGCTTGACTATAAAAAGCCAAGACCTTATCCAAGGAGGAAGATGACGTCCAGTGCTAAATGTCTCGCCCAATACAGCCAGCACTGAAGGGGGTCCACCTAGCCCAGTCTCCAAGAGCAAACAGCACAGACCTTCAGAGAGGAACAGAGGAACATCAGAAGTGTAAAGAGTTCTCCATTACTTTTAATCATTAAAATTGCCTATAATTCACTTCAGATGGGAACTGCTCTCAGAATTATATGGGATATGGGACAGGATTTTAACATTATGAAGGGTAGAATTTACTTCCATAGCAGAAAGTCTAAAGCATAATCCATTATAAAGGTATAATAAACTTAATATTATCTGTGATGATGAGCAGTGAGTAGGAGAAAGCTGACTAACACAGGCAGTGTGGTACAAGGGCCACGTAAAATCTATGACAGATTTTTCAGCTCTATGACAAGAGCTCAAATCTATGACAGGGCTGAAAAGCCTTGCCAAACCCAAGCACACCACAGCGGTGTTACTTGTTCCCTGCATTGGGACATTAGAGCTAACTCCACTCATTTGGATGATGCCTCCCTGCCACCCCAATTAGTAAATGAGGAGTTTTGAGGTCCATGACTGATGGGAAATAGGTGGTTTTACGAGAGTTTGATTAGGTATTGCCAGACTTCTCATTTTGGACTGCAATCCTGAACAAAAATGGCTAAATCCAGTCAGATTCAAAGCAAACTATGAAAATGGTATGACCCTATTTGCTTTGTGAGGACTTTATAGTTCTGGACCCTTTTGGGCTCCCTAGTTTATTCTTGTGGGGCAAGCTCCAACACTTCCACAGAATGATAATCTGCAACTCACCTAACTCACCCATGGACAATTTCCAGTAGCTGACCAGACTGTAGAGCGGCTCTTTTATCAACCTATTGCCTTAATTTTAATAACTTCAGGTTTTTTGACAGTTAAAAATAATTTTTCTTCTCAACAAATAAGCTTTACCAGGAACTTATTAGTCATAACGCAAACAGCATCATCAGTGTCTCTAATCTTACTGCAGCATCATCACATGTTTGTAATCCAGAGACAGGCGGAATGAAACACAAGCTTTTCAAGGAAAAGAAAGCTTAAGAAAATGTATAGAAACATCAGAAGCCTCTTTTTACCTATGGTCTTCCTTTTTACATTACCTAAATAAACTGAGTGAAGGTAACAGCTTGCAAAAGATTTCCAAACACAACAAGCTGTAAAGGAAGGGGTGGAAGCCAGGAAAGCTGGGTCAACTATTATCATTTTGGTTATCTTTATTTTTTGTGACACTGTTAAGAGTTGTTAGTTTCAATCTGGGTCTTCCTAGGTAAAGTCACAGCAGTGACATCCATCCTGGCAAAGAGCAAGTTAAACTTTTAACCTAAAGGGCTATTCTCAGGAAAAAACTGAGGAATGGATCACTTCCTGCTAAGGAGTAAGGAAGTGTTAAGACAACTTGATGCAGGGAGAAAGTTTAAGTACCCTGGTACAAGCCTTGGCCAAAACAGACAAATCCACACGTTAGTTTCTGACAAACTATAGTTTCATTAAAGGTAGGACAGAGGCGTCAGTGCAAAATACATATTAAGAAACAAGGAGAGAAGTGAAGGCAAGGAGGAAGGAGAAGCAACTTCTGCTTCCTCCATTCCAGCGCTCAGCAGAGAGCCTGAATTGCCAGTCCACGCTTTGCCGCTTTCAGGGCTAAGGACATGTCTTGACAAAGTATTCTTCAAGGACATGCAAAACACTCCAGAAACATAAAATTTAGCTGTGGAATATATACACAACAGGTTTTCTTGATACTGCATCAACAAGGCACATTTATCAAGCTGATGTTCATCTCGACAAAACTCAAGTACTGTTTGAAGGCAGGGTTGGGAAAAACAACGTTTTAAATGCCAAATTTCACCTTTAAAAGTTTTCATTGTACTTGTCTCCAGTACAGCTGCCACTTCCTTCTCCTCATTTTCTTCCTTGCATTTTTCTTCCCCTCCTCTGCAACTGTAGGACACACTCTGAGCACTTCATCTTCCATCCCCCACAAAGAATTTGGTAATTTTCCCCTGATTAGTTATGCCCCCAGTTGTAGTAAAGATTAGAGCACAAGATCTGAACTACACAGGAGCTCAGGGAAATATCTCTGAAATAAAAGTGTAAGATCTTCCAGAGGAACTAGCAAAAGATGCACACTTCTACAGCGTCAAATCCTTCCTAGTATTCTGAAAGAAATTCACTTAAACCTGGAATCTAAGCATAGTCCTTTCCAGTCAGATCATAATTACAGTTAACAGCAGAAAGCAAAAGCCAGATCAAATGGTTAAAATACCACTTTCATATTTATACTAAAGAAGTGCAGATAACAAAAGAATACTCAAAATTTGACTGTACCTAAGGATTTATAATGGAAAAACCTACTCAAGCTCAGAAACAGTTGCACAGTTTAAAATCGTGTGCCAATTTCTCACAAAGCAGAGGGCTGACAAGCTCAGACCACAAGTCTTCTCCACCAGCAGAGCTGCCATGATTAGTGGAACCTGCTGGCTCATACATAACTCATGAAGAATTCCCCCCTTTCCTCTCAAGGGAAACAATTTTGCATAACAGCAGCACTTTTTTTTCCCCCCCCTCCACATACAAACCTGTAGAGTTTTAGTACAAGTTAGAGCAAGAAGTAGGTTGGCTCAATGCAGAAAGCGTGAATTCCAGAGACAAATTATTTAAATAAGAGGTTTTAGAGACTAACAGTATAATTACAGTTCAGCTGAACTTAAAAAATAAGCTTTCTGCTCTCTGCATGAGGTCCAGCTGCAGTGAAACCAACACACAGCTCATGACAAAGTGTGCAGGCCAACACGAACACACGCAAAGAAGTAAATTCAGCAGGTACAAAGAGAATAGATTTATCCCATTAAGTATTCTCTTCCTATATTTTATTTATAAAGGTCAGTAATGTTTGAACATCACAATTATAAATTAATTACTCTACAGAGGCTGACAATCTACTTCCTAGACAAAAATAGCTGTTCTGACTTTTGCTTTATTCCCATCACCATCCTGACCTGCCCCCACGGGATCAAAAAACCAACTGATTTGATGAATCTTCAATAACAGAACTGTCCATCTGTTTTCACAACCTCAAACAATTGGAGACAAAGGGATACAGGTACAGAAACTTAAAGGGAGCAACCACTCCTTAAGGGGAAAAAAAGCCTCTTAGGCTTTTTAAAACATAGATATTTAAAAGAT
>NW_010317365.1:0-11265 GCF_000700745.2 Antrostomus carolinensis | reverse complement strand
TGCTCATCACCCACTGATAACGATCCTGGAGGACCGAAAAGGAACCCTGAAACTGAAATCACAATCCCAGAAAAGCAATCCCAAGCAATCCCCGAGAGAATCCCCCACTTTCAGGTCAGCCCTGGTTAACATACTAAACATGACATCATATGATATGGAATATCTTATTGGCATATCCAACTGTCAGTTCTGGGTTTTACTATCTACTATACTTTTTTTCTCAACTCCCCCCTTTCAAGCCTCTCTTCTTGAAAACTGCCCAAGCACAGTGTCCTTGTAGTTATCAACATCGTTCTCATAACAATCTTCACTGAAACCAAAAAATGGTGCTTTCTACCTACTAAGAAGAAAATTAACCCTATCTTAGCAAAAACCAGGACAGACTGTTTACATGTTCTATTGTTTGCAAGTTGATAACTTGCATTCCTTCCCCTAGTAACTTTTCCAAAAGGGTAAAATATCATTAGAGAGGTTTTAAATTTGTATTGCACAAGTTTGAGAAAAAAATCTTTCAACAGGAATTCCAAAAAATTTTTGAATTTATGATTGAATCATTTGTCTTATCATATTGATTTTATGTTTGATTAACTTATAAATTCTGGGATCTGATTTTTTCTGATATTTATTTTACTGGTAAAATAGAAGGCACATCTGCAAATATATTTTTTCCACAATGTGTATATGTTATTTTTTTCACCACTGATGAGATACAAAGGGATTGCTGTACGTGTGCTATATTTGAAATATCTTTTTTTATAAATTACCTATGGATTAAGTTTTACATATTTCATACTCAAAAGTTCTTCTGATATATTTCAAAATATAACCACGAAGTTTACAAGTCTTTCCCAAAATCTTGGAAATCCAAAAAGGATTTTCTCGCCTGGAAATCACTGTAGAGTGCTCCCAGTGTGCAAAAAAGCTACCTTTGTCAAGCTTAAGCTAACATCATGGCCTTTTACAACATCTACATATAACGAAGGATCACTAACAAATGCCCTCCAGACGTCACTTTGGTCTTAACATTACAAATATTATACCTGTGAGTAACTTAATTATGAAGAGGAAAAAAAATGGCTCTGTCAACACCTGTTTGAACAGTATAAGAGCATGACTGGCTACTCTATGAAAGGAAGCAATTGAGTCAGACAGGAAGACTTTCTCAAAAAATCAGCCTGGACACCTGAACCTTCAGTCTGAGATTTAATTATTGAGTAGCATTTCAGTAAAACATTCAGCTGTCTATAAATCTCTGTAAACAAGTACTTGCCTAATGAATGATAATGCAAATCTTTACAACAATTCCAGAAAATGAAGTTCCCTAATGTGCCTCATAATCCACCTAACAAATTAATTTTAAAAAGAGATGAATAACAACAAACACAGATTTACCAAGAACAATCATATTAAACAAACATAATTTCCTTATGGATATAAAAGAAATAGTTTTCATCACGTATCTTGTCTTTAGAAAGCATTTGTCTGATGTTACAAGCAAGTTTGGAAAAATTGTCTTGATTATGTGTCTATACAAAATTGCTTGGATAACAAGTTCAGAAACTGTTTATCATCAGCTTGTGTCAGCACTCCTTTAAAGCACTACCTAGTCTTTGAGGTTAAACAGGGATTTACACAGACTAATTTGATTAATCAGTACAAATGTAAACTTGAATATTTCCTTGCCTGAGGAAGACAGGGTCAAAATATAAAGGAATTTTCATTAAGGTTTATCTCCTTGCCACACTTCCCCTTTCTTCTTATCTTTCCCTTAAAGCAGTAAGATAAAGGAGAGTTCTTTCACTTTGACTGGTACAGTGAGAATCTTTCCTTAGACTAGCTTTCAGAATATGGCTCATGGTATTCCTTCCCTTGTAATGAGAAACCTGAACATACATTCACTGGTTGTGGAACAGGTAAGCTATTAGATGATGTGACATTAAACTCAGAAATTAAAAAAAAAAAAAAAAAAAAAAAAGTTAGGTTTCATCTCAATTTTGAAAGATGGTCCGTTTTAAGGTTTCATCATCTAACCCATTTTGGGCATTTGCTTTAGGATTAGATTATTTACTTCAACTCAGCCAAACACTCCAGTCTTTAAATTGACTACAAATGTAGCCTGTAGAGATTAGTTCACATGCAGATATGAGCACTAAACATCTAACATGAAGTATAATAAATTAATCCAAATATGAAATATTAATATAATGGAAAACCTACCAATAACAAGGTGGACATACATTCCGTAGATGTTTCTTTATGTTTGCGATATGTTAATTTGGCAGAGAAGGACACAGAAAAGTCCATGTTAGGAAAATAAAATACCACAAAGCTCGACTGCATTAGACAACTCTGTGACACATCTAATGGAAACATGATGCTGCTTCATCAGTCTTAGAGATCCAATAGCGATAAAATTATTTCAGCACTCTGATTCTAGATTAATGGAATAAGACTAGATTTTATACTTAGACATCAGAATTTGTAAAGCAAGGTACTCTGATAGTTTAACATTTTGTACCGTGACTATTAAGTAATTCAGAATGGAAAAAAAAAGTGAAAAAAGAAGTTCTCTGAAGATAAGTGCACAAATATTAAAATTTTTGAAAAGCAGGAAAAAGTGTATAACAAAAAGCCCAAACCATAACACAGCCTTATTCTGTCATTTAAATATGGAACAAAGCTGAAAATATATCTTTCAAGCCAAAATTTTCAATCTGAATCCTTTACAATTTAAAAATTATGCTTTCAAACTCATATTTGGAGAAACAAATAAAAATAAATGCCTCTTAAAATTGTGCAAACAAGATATGAACATTGTGGACTATGATTTTCATTTCTCAAGAAGCTTCTTAGCATTGAAAATGGGATGAGTTAAATACTATTAACATATTAAAAGCACAAAAATAAAATTACAAAACAGATCTTTGCTCTCTTTTCCCTCTAAAGATGCCATATAAATCTTATCAGCTGCTTCCACTAGGTTCAATGTCATGCCGATGAGAGAAGCTGTGACTCTCTCCCTTTTCTTTTTTCACTAAACTGTATCTATAGACATGGTACAGATTTTGTCTTAAAATTATTAGTCACTCAATTATGACTGCAGTTCTACTGAAGTCAAAAGAATACTAAACAAAAAGAAACAGAACACTCTGAAGAGCAAGTTTAGAGTCTGGAAAGATGTTGATAGACTAATGCTAATCTTTTAGAATATGAAATTCACAATTTGAAATTAAGTAATTCCATTTACTAAAAACTGAAGAAGAAAAAATATTTGACAATAATAAAATGGAGAATCGATAGTGAAGTAATAGGGCTACAGAGAAAAACTAAGGTTTGGGTTGGTTTAAAAGGGTTGGTTTAAAATCCAGCTTTGGGATTTTAAAACAGGAAAAACCAAACTGGAACGATTCCTTGGTGGAGGTTACAAGAATAATTAGAGGTTTAGATAAATAATTCTAAGGAAGCTGAAAGACTTTGTTTAGTCTAGAAAAGAGAAGACTGAGGAAGGAAAGACATTGATAAAAATCTTCTAATAACTAAGTGGTTGTCATTAAGAGAAGGACAATCAATTGTTTTCCAAGTGTCTGGAAGTAGAATGAGAAGGAAGCAGCATAATTTATAGTAAACAAGATTTATGTTAGATAGCACAGACATTTTTTTCCCCTCCCTGAAACATGCCTGTTGGTATTGTAGAGGCATTGTGAAACCTCTTTGAGGATTCTAGGAAAAGGTTATACACACTGCGATATGATCTTAATATACTTAATCCTGCCACCTGCAAGAAACTACATGATCTCTTCAGGTCTTTCCCAGGCTTATTTTTCTATCATTCTGCAATAAACTACCATAGAAATCAAAGAGAAACTACATTCTCATCTTCCTTTTCAAGTGCTTAGGGACAAGACTAGGTAAGTACCACAAAAAGCAACCACTGATTTTGTTTCAGTAACAACATGAAATCACCTGCTAATGGTGAATACACTGTCCATAGGAACTACGATCAGAAAGTCTGCACTGTCTCATTAATCACCCACAGGAAGACAAAAGTGAGACTTAAGACATGTATAGTAGGCCTTCTGGCTCTTTTGTACACTACAATTATTTTCTTCTACTCTGTAAAATTGTAGCAATCTTTCTTAGCCAGGAAGATGAAAATTAGAAAAATCGTCTCTTATCTTAATTTTAAATAAATAAATATTTGCTGGAAGAAATCTTTGTGCTTATGATCTTCCCAGAATTTTTTACTTGGAGGTCATTAGTACACATTTGCTTGAGATTTTATTATGGTTGTGCTTTTGCAAGAAATTATTTTGAGAGTGATTGCAAATATGCAACAAAGCATAATGACTCCTTGTGGTTTAAAATTTTTATGCAGTAATTATTTTGATTGAGTTGAAGAATAGAGCCAGCTAGCTTGGAACAGAAAGACAAGAAATTAAAAAATAATAAAATCAAACAGATTTGCTTTGATTTTTTTTTTTTGAGGAGTATCAGACATCAAGTAACACTAACAAAACATGTTCACTAATTAAGACAGTAGTTATATATTCCAACTTGCTGTGTGATTAAAACTGCTTGTTATTCATGACTAACAAATGATAGTTTAAATGTTAATGTGATTCTTGAACTAAAATTTGACTAACAAAATTTACTTTTTGATTAAGATATTTGCATAAATAGTTACATGATTTTTAATGACAGAATTTGTGAATGCATCAAAGTGAAATACAATATTTTGACATATGACAATCAATTACACAATTGCCTTAAACAAACTAAACGAACACAAAAATGTTCAGTTGACTTTAGTCACTAAATACTATTATCAGCTTATTTTAAAATGCATATTTATCAAATCATCCAAACTAGAAGACTAAGCAAAAATCTTTTTTCCCAATACTTAAAGCTTTGAGTTGGGCAAAGTTGTATGGGGAACCAGCAAGTACTTGTATTTTTGCTTCTCAAGAAAACACCGAATTGAGACTATACTACACTCCTTTCTACTGTCTTTAACTGACTACAGAAAACTACAGCAAGACCTCAATTTGCACCTAATCTAGCTAGGTGCATAACGAAATGTATAACTGAGGACATGTGAATTGTCAACACTTAAAAGTATGCAGAATTTTGAAGTATGCACTTGAGAATTCTGCTGAACTAGGGGTTCTGCCTTGGGGAGGCTGTATTAATTTGCTGGAATATACATGTTAGTTTTGCTTATTAGAAAAGGGCTAAGCTGAAAATTAGTTTTAAATGTGTTTTCAGTAGTTTACACTATTTAATATAGTAGTATATTTTACTTAGAAAATAAAAATGAAAGTTTGCTTGGGATTTCATTTGTTTTGTTGCTTTTTTTTTTACAAAACGTGTTCTTCTGTGCTATTTTAGTAGAATATTTGAAAATGTAAGTCAAACAAAAATTATTTAATACTCAAGTTTCTAACAAAAAATGCAAAAACGTCATGCATAGAGAAATAAGTGAAAAATGCAATATGAACATTATTAAGAAAAAAATCCTAGGTATACACTGCCAATAAAGATATTCCCCAAACCATGGAAGAAGTACAGAGATGAGGAACATGACTAAGACAAAACTAAGGTCTCATACTGAGACAAAACAACCAGCCTTCAAACTATATATATGGATATGCCTTCCAAAGGGGAGGATTGACTAAGTAATGTGGAGTGAAACAGAGCAGTGCTGTGGATCAAACCTCTCAAACCTCTGGACCATGACATTATCATAAAATAAATATAAATCTCTACATAGGAGGGAAAGTTTTTATTGCTTGAACTAAATTTTAAGGGAATATATATTTTTAAATGGCAAATCCAAGTCTTTAGCTCTCAAAATTAAACAGTTATACTTACACAGCTTTTAGGAGGTGTCAGATTTAACATCAGGCTGTATCTCTAACCAAATATTAATAGTTTCTTTCTTTCACTTTGTCCCTTTGCTACTTTCACAATACTTTGGTTTGTGTCCTTTAAAGACTAAATCCCCAAACCACCATGAACTTGTCAGTTTGTAGACCTAGATCTGTTCTGCAGCTTATGAATGTCCTTTAGTGCCATGACATTATTGAATTTCCAAGATTATTATGTGCAAGCATCAGATATAATACCAAGATTATAGTCAGCTGTTCTTTGCCACAACTAGCCCTAATTCTTATTCGAGCTTCAGCTGCTCCATCAAAAATTATTCATTTTGCCTATTATCTAAGTCATTCTTCTAATAATATTTAGCTAATCAGCCTTCATTGGAAAACTCAATTCTTTATATGATATAAAACTAGAAAAATAGCATATAGGGAAAATGTAGAAAGAAAATAGGTATAAAAATTGAAAAACATTATCAAGAAGTAGTCATCATCCTGAGGCTTTTTCGAAAATCTAACAAAAAATATCTGTCACAAGGAGAGTAGTTGCATTAAAAATGTATGTCTTAGAACTAGCATCACAAATGCAGTGTGAAATTATGGATACTGCTCAGATATAAAAAGACTATAAATTTACTTGGAAGACTCTAATAACAAATATTAAAGATATAATTCTGCTGTGAATCTTTCCCCAGAATCTCCTATCATCAAGCAGTAAGAGCCAAGTAAAAGTTAAATCCTGTTGCTCTTATTTGCATTTTCTAAAACACTCATGAAAGATACTCATGACAGAGTGGGTCCTTAAAATTAAAAATCAAAACCCGTCCTAGACTTTTGCAGTCATTCATATCTCATGTGACCAGGAATTTAACAGTACAAACTGTTAAATTGGTGGGAATTTCCTATCCAGGAATAAGTCTGAGAGAACTCGTGCCTGGTAACAGCTCTGATATTGGAAAAATTGAAGACTTGCCTGATAAAAAGGCTTTAGAAAATATTACAAGGATCAATTCTATACATTTCTATAGAAACAGATTTCTACAACTGCTGGCTAAGACTTTTAGATTGTTTCTACTGATTCTAAATGTTACATTTATTGAGGACTGGCTAACAAAAACCTGATATTCAGCTGTCTCTGAACACTGTGATTTTCAAAATCCTGTTTTAGTACAGACAACCCAAAATAACTTGTTCTTTGCTTAAAATCTCACCCTTGGAATGTTATACTCATTATAGAACATTGTGGTCATTATTTTTCTGTCAGGCAAGCAAAAGATCTGATAAGACACAGATATTTTTTGCCAAAAAGACCCTACATTTTCTGATGTGGTATGACAACCAAAGAGAATACAAAAGAAGATAAATAGTGATGTAGAAATGTCACGTCTGACTACCTGCATAATAGATTAAACTAGGATTGGTCAACAGATTTAAAAGTTATCATGAGGAACCAAAAGGCACAGGGATCATTCCTATAAACATTTCTTCATTGGGAAATCAGGCTGAAAATAAAACCACTCATTTCAGTTAGTTGTAGTACAATGTGATTGTTCTAAATGGAAAAATATTATTCAGCTAGGAAGAGATTTAATAATTTGATACTTAAAGGTATATTTTTCTTCAGATTTTTTAATAAACCGACCAGTTCCATATCGACATGATAACCTAGTATGTTTAGGAAGAATTAGAAAAGGCCTTTTGTTCAAATTGTCTGGCCAAAGCATCACAATTTTCACTATAGTACATGTTTGTGAAACGCAAGGTCGTTAAGAAAAAGTGAGAGGCTACTTTGTCAAGATTATTTGGGCAATTGGTATCCAGAGATAAGCTCTGTGATACTAACTAATCTCCAAAAGCTACAGGAAATTTGTTAGTGTTCCTTTTCACAGTGTAAATAGAAAAATATCATGGAGAGATGAAGATACACTTCCACACATTTGAGAATGATTATCAAAGAGCAAAAACTCAGTGGAAAGAAATACTGCAAACTTGACTTTGAAACCTTATTTGGAGCCAAGACACAATACAAGGAAACAAGTGAAATCAAAATAAGTACTACATATTCTACAGTGGAGCTCTTGACTTGACAGGGCTGGGAAGCCTAGGAAAAGAAGTTCACTTGTTGAGTGTTAACTCTTAATGAAAATTTAAGTCTTCCATTTCCGCACCTTTACATTGCTTTTTAATCGAAGCAGAACCAGAGACAAGAGGAAAGCGACTCTTAAATCCTAGATTACTGTGGTGTTAAAAAGCAAGGGCTAACAACATGCTCTGAGTAATAAGTACATATTCTACAGAGGAGATTAAATTGAAGACAAATAGTTTCTTTGCACATAGTGAAATTTTAAAGCTTGAAGCACATTGAAATAAAATACTCATATCAGTAAGAAAAAAAAAATGTGAGGACAACAGAAATCTTTTTTCAACTTCATAGTAGCTGCAGAAAATTAAATACAGAAGGAAATGCATTTAGGAATGTTGTTTGCACATATCTGAGAAACAAATCTAGTGAACCCTTCTTAGATATGGTCTTAAAATACAGGCCACAGTGTGTCCACAACACACATACACAATCTAATATCACACTAAAACAGGAGGAAAAATACAACACACACAGATGACAAAAAACATTCTCAAGAAAAGAAGTGATGTAATTCAACAACAGGTTTTTTGTTTGGTTGGTTGTTTGGTTTTTTTTTAGGGTGTGTGATTCTCTGAGAAAAAGACCTGAAACAGAGGAAAATTGCATAACACCATCTTAACAACTGCATCAAAAATTCTCAATGAAGAATGAGGAGTGATGTTTTTCAGGAGCTCTTGGGATGGGAGATAAACAGTCCCCAATGCACAGTCCATTTAAGCAGGACCTTGTGCTGGTCACTTTTATTTTGCAGCCGAGAGGCAGGAAGCAAAGACAACATACCTCATGTTCAGGTCTGTCAAGTATAGTAATTCTTCCTGTACGTGAATCCATTTTCCGGTCTGTTTCATTTTCAGTTTTTCCTTTTTCTTTTTTTCACCTAATACAGTACAGCATTTTAGATCATGACCTTTATTAAAGGAGTAGTGTGGCAGAGAGTTGCTTAAATCTTTACTCCTTGAAATATTTCTATTGCAACAATGGCTTCTATTTTAGATAGGAAATTCCAACCATAAACCTAACACTACCAGTTCTACCTCTAAACCGTGTCCCTAAGCACCGCTTCTACCCGTTTTTTAAATACCACTAGGGAAGGTGACTCCACCAGCTCCCTGGGCAGCCTGTTCCATGCTTGACAACCCCTTAAGTGAAGAAGTGTTTCCTAATATCCAATCTAAACCTCCCCAATGCAACTTGAGGCTATTTCCTCTTATTCTATTGCTTGTTACATGGGAGAAGAGACCAACCCCCACTTCTCCTTTCAGGCAGTTGTAGAGAGTGATAAGGTCTTCCCTCAGCCTCTTTTTCTCCAGTTTAAACAACCCCAGCTCCCTCAGCCGCTCCTCACAGGACTTGTTCTCCAGGCCCTTCACCAGCTTTGTTGCCCTTCTTTGGACACACTCCAACAACTCAATGTCTTTCCTGTAGTGAGGGGCCCAAAATTGAACACAGTACTTGAGGAGCGGCAAATCATTTGAGAGCAATCTTTTATATCATCTTCCAGCCAAGCAATTAGATAAAACCAGATAAAACACGTTAGCCAGAAAATGACACTCCAATGGTTACAGATATAAATTTAACACCAGTGATCTGACATTCCATCAATAACCTATCAGGCAGACGTATACCACAGTTTTACATGTAGCAGGGAAAGGACAAAAGTAACATAGGGAATTTATAGATGTCTAAAAGACAAAGATAAGCTTCTAGAGGGTGACAGGTATTCTGTGGGTAAAAAAATATTAATCATAAAAACTAGCTTTGGATCCAACTAATGAGCCAACTAAAAAGAAAAGGAGTAGTGTTTATACTTGTTTCTTGTTTCCCTGGGCAGAAACAAATGGCAAAGTGTTGCAAACCAAGTCATCTGTGTCTGTTACTGCCGTTGACACTGCAAACCAGAAGTCATATGAACTGTCTCAAAGAACAGAGCAAAAGTTTCTGAGGACTATGAAATCCCAAACTTTTTATTTTAAGCTAGCTTTTATTTTCAAACAATAATTCAGAAGCAAAACCTACCCATTTAAACTTTTGCCAGCTTCAGTTAGCTAGAAAATGAAGGACACAGCTTCCCTTCACTTGACCTTCCCAGGTCCCCTGACTTTTGGTGTCCCATTTATTGCCCCTGTAGAGGAAGCAGGAAGCTTTCTATCTGGCTTCCTGCAGGATGTACCTCTGCTATAATTCTTGAGCAAATAGACTGAAAGTTTTATGGGGCCCCAGGGGCTACAAAAGACTCATTGCTTACAGGCCAAATGCTCTGCTAAAAATTGATTTAGAAACATTGGCTTTGGATTCAGTGTTCATGAGTGGCCAGAAATAAGTTATGCTGATAGTGAAGAGACAAAATAAGAAAAAAAAAAAATCAAATATCTCTTCCTACACTTTTGAAAACACAGAGAAGATAAAGCAGTGTCTGACATGACTGAGAATATTAAAAAATTAAAAGACATTAAGAATTTGGTTGATAAGTGAGATTGGAAGTAATTGATGGGGGGAAAATAGATGAACTATTAAGAAAAGTTTCCTTTACAAAACTATAAAGACTACTTTCTGGAGGTTTTTTAGGGTTGGTTTTTTCCCTGAAAAACAAAACCACACATGGCCAGGGGCACGTAATCACTAAACAGAATTAGTTTAGGCACAACAGTGCCATCATATGTCCAAAGCTCATGCATTTCAAAATGTTATTTGAGAATCAAAGTGAGGCAGAGAATAACAGAGAATTAATACTGATTTTTAAGTACATGAATAGTGCAGTACAAAGAGCTTTAGTACAATTAGATGTTGCATGTTTGACAACTGAAACAGTTCTACTGGGTCAATAATAAAAAACAATTTTATTTAGTTTAAATAGCTCATAAGAGACTCAGAATTTGAGTTCTGTGTGCATAGAAACCTGATGAGCATAGTCACTGGAGAGAAATCCCCTGTGTAAACAGCTTAGAAATAACAGAAACTAACCAAACAAGAAACAAATTACCCTTCCACATATATTTCATATCCTTGTCTTTGGAAGTGTTATCGAAGTTCTTATTAGAGCTGAGAAATTTCGTAAATTCTCTGATTCCTAACTTTCCTGAAGCCAACAACCCCACACTGGCTTCTGTTGTTGCTTTTCCTAAACAGAGTTACTTAATGCCAAGCCTGTCGCCACTGAAGTGAAGCACCCTCAATGTCATTGAGGCTTCTCAAGTCTACCAACTGTGGGAAAACTTCACAGCAATCTCAAATCTGTTAAGGGAA
>NW_010317364.1:0-11687 GCF_000700745.2 Antrostomus carolinensis | reverse complement strand
AAAAAAAAAAAAATCCCAGATTTTGATCACCAGACTCAGAAACATTTTCAATGTAGAGTTTTTTGAAAACATTCCAGAGCTTCTAAAAGATGATCACAGGTAAAATTAAAATATTTTACTTAAGGAAAAATAAAAAAATAAAAAAAAAGAGTGAATAATAAATTTCTCTTTTGATAAAAATATCGTACGCCTTTGAAAGACACAATATTACCTAACACCTATGTGAAAGTTGGCCTGGGTGGCATGGTACCAATTAAATTTATTTAGTGTTATATGATAAAGACAAGTTCTTGGCTGTGTCCTTCTCAACTGAGATTTCAATAGTGGTCACTGTTAGCACAAGGCCGGAGTCCTCTGCCACAGTGCTGCTCCAGTGCCCAGAGGCGTCAGGTCAATAGCAGATTTTATGCCTGGAACTAGTCAGCAAAGCCAGCCTTCTGTTTCTTTTCAAGATAAACTATTAGCAGTTAATCTATCCAAAGTTTCCCATTCATAAAGGAGTGGGTAAATGATTGTTAGGTTTTTACTGCAATTTAATCTATTTATATTAAGAAGTTCTCCATTTACAATCTTCTATTTCAGTTAAGTGTCTCTGTAGATTTACCCTGGTTTCATTCTGTTCCCTATAAAATTTGCTGTTGACCACTGCCAGAGGGAGGTCAATGGGCTAATTGGATCTTAGGTTTGATGCTTCTTTCATGTTCCCAGAGTTCCTGTACTTGCTTTATTATCATTATCTTCTTCTAAATACACAGTTTGTAATCCTTGTTTCTTGTAGAGTCTGTGTTTCACAACAGGGAGGGTAAGATTTTGTTGCCTAAATATAGGAAGTTAGCATCATTTTAAGCACAGAGGGATACCCTTTAAGGCTTCCAGCTGCTGCTTCTGAAGGCTGCAGGTCTTCCAGACCTGTCCCCCTACACGTGTTTAGGACACTCTTGGGTGTCCCACATTGCACTAGGAACCTGTAAAAAGGCAGCGGAATCCTGCCCAGACAGTTTAACACTGTTTTACACGTTACACAGTGTCTAGCACAATGAATCTCATATCCTGACAAGTGACTCTGGGTGCTATAAGCAGTACGATGTACTTTGTGAGACAGCCGTAAATGTGAACTTAGAAAAGACCATGGATAGATCAAATCTGTGCTGTAAAATGTCTCTGGAATGGAAACATTTCTTTGTCTTGTCAGAATTTGGCAAGGGCAAATACTTTGTAGGAACAAATACATTTTAATTTAATTTCATTTTGAAAACAGGATTAAAATGATCTCAATAAAGGACATTTTGATTGTCTGCCTCCAAATGGTTTTGTTTCCATTTAAAGATGCTATTTTAGATGTATGTACACAAAATGACATATGCCCATATGTCTATATTATGACTAAGTGTAATGTATGCCCATAATGCAAGAGGTGAAGTTGGAATGGAAACTTTGATTTATGTTCTCATGGAACATTTACATCACCCTGTCATTAATTTATTTGCATTTCATTTTGTGGGAAATTTTACAAAAAGTTTCCCTCTTGTAAGACAAAGAAATGTGTAGGAGGGTTGTTACTTGGGAAAAAGGTATATTCCAGCTCCTCACCAGCTCCACAGCTGTAGAATCTCCATAATCTGAGATCATCATGAACCAGTTAATGAGCATCTGTCTCAGTGCTTAGATATACTGTATCCTGTTTTGCAGCAAGTATTGGACTAGGAGGCATCTTGTGGGCACTTTCCTATGATTCTGTGGCTCAATGTGTGTTGAACCACAAAAAATCTGGATTTACTCACAGAATTTTTGACACAAAACAGAAGTACCAAAATTAAGAGCATAGTAATTTTAGCCATCCAATTTAAGCCATAGGAAAAAAATGAAGGTATTTCTGTTCTAATCTGGGATGAACTGAGCTCTGAGCTAGAAATGGAAGGTGAAATGAAATTTATCTGTCACTGTCATCTTTGGCTATATTTGTTTTCATGCTATGAATATGAATTCTTAAAGATGTTTCAGTGATTTTTTTTTTTTCCTAACCAAGCAATTCATGGTGAGCAGTTATCTCTTTTAGCACATAAAATCTTAACACTAGGTAGGACTCTCCCTAAAGGCCTAGATGTCTCCTCAATTTAGGGAAAGCTGGTTAATACAAAACCTAGGAAGTATCAGTTGCTAAAAACAAAAATAGAAAGAAAAAAGATTTATACACTGTTAAAATTTGAGTAATCTCTAGGTATACCCTAGATATATTCCACAGAAAATACTAAATTTAAATCATATGTAAAAAAATGGCTCCATGGCCCTATCAGCTCAGCAATGTATGAAAAAACTGAGATAGACTCATTCATTGAATGTGTAACCCAGAGGAGACTTTCTTGAGCCCTATATATTGAATGCCACTAATTGACTACTACACTGAATTTGTCTTGGAAAAGAATGGGATTATTCATTCCATCAAAGTAAAATATATCTTGGTAGAAACCCTTTCCTATAAGCTCAGCTCCTTTGTCTAACACAGCTGAGGAGAAAATGTGTCATAAATTTTACATGATGTCATCTTTTCTACACTGAGTTGTAATTTTTCCTGCTTTTGGAATTAAAGGTTTTTCACTCTGATCTGATTTTGCAATGAACGTGTTTGACCCATGCAAATATAAACAAGAACCACCATCTAAATCATTATTTTGAGCGTGGAGAACTTTTGTGTTTACTTTCAAAAGCTTTAAAGGCAGTGACCATAAACAGATGGAAGTAGAGTAGTCTAGCTGTATTGCAGAGCTCATTAAATTATTTTCCCCATTTTTTGAGTGCAACTGATCTGTGAGTACAGTTGGGAATATATATGTATATATATATATACATATATATATGTCTGAAATGATTCCCCAAATGTTTCACACAGATGGCTTTCAGTTGATGAATTAGTTTCAAACTGTTTTTTTTGTGCTGTTGGTTTTGAATGTGTGTTTTCAACCAATGTTGTTCATTATCAAAGTGACATGTTGGTGTTTCTCCTCTTTATACGATTCTATGAAACACATGTAAGACGGACAAAGGCTTAATTGGGTTGCCTGTGGTGTAAACATTCAAAGAAGTGTTGGAGAGACTATAATTGTCATCAAGCTTTCATTGTTTACAGAAAAGGAGCAGAAGGGAAGGATAACCTTGTGATTAAACTAGTGGACTGTGACTCAGGATATCAGAGTTCAATTCCTGCATCTAAATGTATTGTAATACAAATAATATAAGCTTCATCCTTTAGTTTAAATTTATGTTGCCTTTCCCCTTCCTCCCTTTACTTTGTTCAATCCCTTTGTGTCACATGAAGGAGGATACTGCAGGTTAACAGTGAAAGGTTAACGCATTAGGGAACATGCTTTGAAATCAAATGACCTGAATTATTGTTGCGTTGATTAGTATGCTAGAGATATTGTGTGTGAGTCAGCATCATCCTAAAACAGCCTCATCTAAGTGGAAGGACATAAAAATATTCACCCCCTGGGCATTTTGAAAATATTTTTAGCTTCATTGGTATGGAACCAATATCCTCAGGAGCTGGAATTGAATGTTCTTAACACGAGGCAGAAGAAGCAAGCGCATCACAATAACAGAATGTGACATGCCATTAGCAGAGTCCCAGTGATTCTTGCTCTTCCTTGTTCCCCAAATAACTGTACATTAGTCTTAATTTTAAGACTAAGGAATTAAAAAGTATAGACTATCAGGCCTAGATGTCACTGATTCCATGTTCAGTAATGCAATAATCTGCCAGGGCTGAGAAAAATTCCGTGTGCACAGCAATCATAGCTTTCCAATTGTAGGGTGTCACTGTTTTTTCCTATGGGTTAGTGAAAAAGAGAGAGAACAAAGACTGCCACGGAACAGACGTGTTTGATGGCAGGGAAAGGGAAAGTCATAGCTGAAGGGAATAGGTTGAACACCTGATTACAGACAGGCAAGAGAAAGAAGGAAGAAACCTGTGAAGGATGCTAGCTGTACCCCCCATCACACTTTCTATCTGGACAAGACTACAGGTAGGATATAGAAGAGTGAATTCCATATTCACAGGATAGAACAACAGTAGGCAGTAGTGTCAAGGAAAAAAAAAAAAAAGTAAAAGAAAAAGAAAAAAAAAGAAATCAAACAAAAGCCTGGAAAGGTGGAGAACAACATGTCTGATCTGCCCCAAAGAGGAATTGTCTCAAGCATCCTCTGACCTGAATCCTCACTTCTTTATCATAACTTCTATTTAACTGGAACAAGAACAATTAATATTCTGTGTACTGTCGTCCCCCCAACTTCTTTTGGGGTGTGGTGTTGTTTTTTTTTTTTTAAAATCAGTAATTATTGGTTGAATCAAAAGCACTACCTGCTTTTCTCCATCATCTCTCTAGAAATTTGTGACTACAGCAATACCACTGCGGCTTTCCGGAGGTGAAATAAAAGGTTGTGTATCAGAGAGTGACAGTCAGCTTATTTCTTTTCTGCTGCTCTTTTCACAGCTCAGTGAGCCTCAGCAAAGTTGCTTTTTGCTATACCTGATTTCCTTTCTCTGCCTTAGCATGAAGAGCACCCTTGTTTCCAAATAAATTTGGTGATATCCCATAAATTGAACTTATTCTTTACCGGTGTTAGTAGGAGACAAGGATTAAAGGGATTTCTTTTCCTACAGGTACTTCTGACTGGCATGGCATACACTCTCACACTACACTTCACTGTCATGAACACTGGTAAACCCATCTCCAATGTATATTATAGTTCCAATCGGTTCTGTAATATACAATTAACATGAAACAAATGAGAATGACAACAGAGGAATAGAACAAGAACCTAGATAAAATTTATTGATACTTCCTTTTGAAAATATTTTTAAAGTCAACATATTCCTACGGTTCATTTCAAAATTGATGAGAATTGTTTTTTTTTAATCTATTGAGTCTTTTTTGCCTTCTAGGATGTTTTTTGAGGATTGGTGGAGGTTTTTGTTTTCTTTTTGGCCAATTCTTCTCCTGATCCTCTTCTCAATTGATTATTTTCCTGAAGGTGTGAATGTGGAAATGACCATAATCCACTGCTGTACTTCAGCATATATTAGCTTTAATCCATAAAGTTCTAAGTTTTTGAACAAAATCGTTCATTCATTTAGAAATTCATTCAGGGTAAATCGATTTGCAAACTTCTTAAATAAAGGAATGTATTTCCTCAGCGTTTGTGATCCATATGATATTTTAGATAGATAAGGGTATTGTGAATATTTTAAAAGATTTTGTAAAACTGTATGAAGAAGCAATGCTGCATAAAAATGTTGCTAAGTCAAATGTATTGCGGTTTCACTAAGCTAATCAAAACTGGCACAGAACAATGATCAAACTGAGGTCACAAGCAAGAATGAATCAACGAGTTCAAATGGTTAAACTTTCAAACTAATAGGGCAGGTAATCAAATCAAATTATGAGTTTGACACTATTTGAATTAGTTTAAGTTAGTTTTGCCTTTGAAAAAAATAAGGAGGAGCTAGATGCTTCTCATTTATGATCTTATATGTGCAAATATTTCTGGGGAAGGAAAAAGATTCCCACAAGATGCAACTGTACTTACACAGCCTCTCTGTCTTAACTTTGCTCATCTGAATGTTAGACATCAAATTTAAAAGAGTTATGAAGTCTTTGTGGAAGTGACAAAGAGAAGCACGGAACAGAGGTCTATTCTGCTTTTCTAATCCTAACCATTCAGTTTAGGATAAAGTGAATTGCCCTTTAGAAATCTCTCATTCTCCCCAATTTGTGCAAAAAGTATGTACAGGATAAGCTTTGACAAGACAATTATTTTAGGTATGAAAAATCCCGCTCTGGATGTCTAAATTTATTTGGTTTTTAAGGTTAGGTAAAATGGATCTGGGCCTGAGAATTTGTTCTAAGCTTAGCCCTTTGAAAAAACAATTCAGAAAATACAAGTGATGAAGTCCCTTTGTTCATCTTAGCAGAGTGTGACTAGATGAATGCCATTTGAATGACTCTTCCTTCAATCTCACTGCTACATATTATTGTGGTTGTTCTTATTCCACCCCCTAACTTTAGAACAAAAGAACCTTTTCAAAGACTTCACACAGAGGTGATGGATAAATCATACACATTAACTGCTTTTGAATAACACCATTTTAACCTGAAAAATCTATTAATTCTGTGCTGTTTACTTTTAAGAAAATTATTTAAGGCATTGTTTATGCATATGCTGACACATGCATATAATATAATTTAAAAAATAATAAGGAAAAAATAAAAGATGAAGGCAATTGTCATCACACACAAAGAGACTGATTCTACTTCACTTCTCGGGAGCTTGCACTCAAATGGATGTTGTTCTTTGTTATCTTTATGTAGATAGAAGATTTATAGTCAGGATTGGTAACACATTCAGGATATCTTATCGGACTGCAGGTGACTCCTGCTGGCTTTACTAGCAAGCCAGGTCCTTCATCTTTCCCTTTTGTGTTCAGAGGAAGGTGGGCAGCTTTGGCTGTGATTTACAACAAAAGAGAAAGACCCATCATTCTTTTGCAAAGGTTGCTCTTTATCAGGATGCTACCCTCTTTGCTGCATTCTGTGTGTACGTCTGTGGCTTTTTGGTCGGTTAAGCGAACACAAATTCTCATGGCTCAGTCCTTCTGTAGATGGAAATCTTCATTGTATGATAAAGAATTCCACAACTCAGTAACCCTACTGTTTTCAAAATCAGCAATACTGATTGCAAATATAGGTACTCAGAGTGGATTTATAAAGGGTAGTCATGATGTTGGCTGCCAACTTTACAATGATGGATGTTATACAAACAGTTGACAGAAACTCATCCTTTATACAAATACTTAAAATTTGCACCTTGGAAAAATGTTTTCACATATTTAACACTTAGGGAATTGGTTAATTAATATAAAATCATGAGGGGAAAGTCAGAATGTAATCTTGTTCAGCATTATCCTTTTAAATATTAAGTATCTAAGATACTTATTTGGGTTCCTTCCACAATCTGTAGAGAGTGATAGACCTCTCTAGAGGGCAATTTGTCCTGTCTAACTTAGACATGTCTCTTACTGTGGTATAAATTGTCTTCTAAAAGAACCTATATTTGTATTAACTGTGGAGTGAGTCTAGATAATTAGCTCAGGCTTTGTAGTTAATTTTTAGATGACAAATATATCCAAGAATTTCTGGCCAAAGCTTCTTTTCATTTTTCTGAATATGCCATCACACTAAATTTTCCTAGGCACAATTCAAACCTCATCCCACCTTCCTTGTCAGATGCAGAGCATAAACCAACTAGCTCTGTTTAGGCATCTGTATTGCAGACATGTAGTCATTCAGTAGCCTAGAAGTAGGTTTCTAGTGCCATCTGAGATGCCCCAGGGTATTCCATGTGGCTCTGAGTGGTGCTCCTGTAGCATGTGTCATATCTGTCAGCCTTTTGTAGTTGATTTGGACACTCTAAAACATTGCAAATTGCACCATATGTTTGAGCAACTGAACAGAGCCTGTAGGGTAGAAGTCAGCTCCAGATTAAGACATTTAAATTCAGATGCCTGCATGTAGGTGTCTACATGTGAGTTAAGTGTCTAAGCTCCTGCTTTAGTCAATGAAAATTTAATCACTACACTGGAGCCTGGAAAGCAATTCAGCTGACCCACTGGCTTTAGCCAGACTTAGGATAAATTGAATTGCTCTAGACTCTACTTCCTGTATTGACAAGAGACTCGAGGTCTGTGGCTGCAAGCCAGACAGAAACCTTAAGGGCATCTCAGATAGCACTAGAAGCTTATATGAAGAGAAATGAATTGAGTTAGTCTGAACTGCTATAATAGGAGCTTGGACGCTACCTCACATGGAGACACCTACATGCAGGTATATTAAGTTAGTGGTAGTTTTATCTGAAACTGAATGAACACCCTGAAATTGGAGGAGATAAATGTTTTGCTTGAAATCTGGGTACATGGCTACAGGTGCTAGATATGTCACCTTTCTCATGATGAACAGCAAATTCTATATGCATAAACATAACTTCAACAGCTTCAGACAAGATGGGCCAGTAAATCACTGGCAGATTTGGAGTTTACGTGACTCAAGGAACCTGGCACAGACTTCTGAAACAGTAGACCAAAATCTAATAGACATCAACACAAGCAAAAATGACAGGGCGAAGCTGAAGGCAATTACTGACTTGAAAAAAGATACGAATTTAGTGACTGCACTTGATGAGACAGACCCAGCAAAGTCTGTGAGCGGCAGACAGATTGATGCAGATGAATGGTGTGATGACTCTGTGTTGCGAGGAAATACTGAACAAAAGGATTAGGAGTTAGAGAAAGAAACAGAGTAAAAGTACATCAGGAGAAGTTATTTTAAGAAGGAGAAAGGAGCCAATTTGAACACTGTGTGGGCTGAGGCAACTCTATGGGCCAACTATATGAAACAAGGAATCATTTCTCATTTATAACCTTTAGCACATGCACAGTAAAAAACATTCCCTCTACCCAAATACATAGATCTCCATGTTCACTGCCAATGGTTCTGTTAGTTAAGGAAATTTTGGCAAGGGAGTTGCTTGACAAATGCAATTAGCAAATATACCATAGACTGGTTGATATCAAATATTTTGAGACAATTGCCCTCGAGGTTATCAGGGAGAGTCTTTTGGCTACCACTAGTAATGCTGGCTGGAGAAGAATAAAGGAGGCAAAAGTAGTGCCAGTCCACAGTAACGACTCATTGGAGTGCCGTATGCTCCATACCGTGAGCTGTCAGGGAACCTTTGATTCCAAAGAAATATGGATATTCATTTATGTCTTGCATGTGTCAGACACATTGGAGCTGACATTAAAAAATCAAGCTAGGCAAGTGTTGTAGTGTTACATCTTACATTTAAATCATTGTGCTGGCAATAATTTTTTTATTTGAGCCTATTGGGGTGTGAAAAATGCCTGGCCAGAAAACTCTTCCATGTCAAGGCTCTATTAATAAAAGGAAATGGTATGGTGACTGAGGCTGACAATTTTTGTAGGTTTTTTGCTTGGGTTTTTTGTTTGGTTTTTTTTTTTTGAGGGGGGAAGGAGGGGCTAGGATTTTTGGGGCGGACTAGTTCATGGTTCTTGTCAAAGAACCTAAGAGACAACAAATGTTTTTAACAGGCAAAGCAGGAATTAATTCACTGATTTGTGCTATATGATATGGTCGTTACATCAGTGCTGGCTGAAAGCATGGACAATACCCTATTCATGCTTTGCTTGAGAGTTTCCTCTGCTGGGAAACCATTCATGAGAACCCTGCACACCTTTCTAATATCTTTCCCATGAGTAGAACTAGACCAACAGAGAAAAGGGGTGAGGGGGGGAACACATTATCATCCAACACATATATTTACTTGCGTCTTCTCCATGGCCATTTAGAAGTCTAATTTTACAGTACTACCTTCACTTTTATGTTGAAACTTCAACCTCATGCCAGATTTTGTACAGGTACAACTAGTATGCTAATCCAGCCTGAGAAGAGACAGGGCTATTATAGTAAAAGTTGAGAAACTGTGGTACAGAGAAATAATTCTCTTGGATCATGACTTAAATCTGTGCCAAAGAAAAGAAAAAAAAAAAAAAAAGACATATCATACTTGAATCTAATCACAGAGATATGTTCCTTATTAGTAAGTAAATAGATGCATTGGGAAATCTGTATTCTAAGATATCGGCAGTCAATCACAATTATCTTAGTGTCTTCACAGGGTGCTGCTACTCAGCTGTTAGTTTAACACCCCTCCTGCTGAGAGGAGAGTACTGGTCATTTGTAGGACACTGGTGAGGTAAGAACCAAAGGGAAATAGATTAACTTAAACCATATTCATTACAGAGACAAAATGCTATCTTATTTGCCTAATTGGACTTTTTCAGATTGCTTTTGGCTGTTGGTTTCTCTTTTTGTAACCAGTGAAGGGTGCATGCAGGGACTCATTTTTTTTTCTGACCACTGACGTGCAGGTAACTAAAAGCCATTTTGAACCCCTGCCAGGGTGCTTCTTTGTGTTCAGCTTTTGCAGAGATACAGCATCATTCCTCGATGAAGAAAAACAAATTGAGATTAGGCAGGAGTACATGAGGGATGGCTTCCCACAAATTTCAGCTGTACTCTGCAAGGCTTTGCCCATCTGACAGGAAGAGACAGGAAAATATTGGGCTCTAATGGGCATAATTGTGTCGGCAAGCTCTCCATACACTTAGCTTTCAGCAGTAAGAGAAAACTCTGCTTAAATAGCTCATGTCATTGAGGGGAAAGACTTATCTACACCAACAAAAAAGAAATATCTATTTTTCTGTGCAACTAATTCAGCAACGGCTTTCCTACGTAGAAATCTTCTGGGCTTGTATCGACCTAAAGGCTTGTGTGGACAAACTGAAGCTGAAGAACAAGGAATGTGATGGACTAAAGGGTTAAAAAACCAAACCTAAACACCCTCCAGACTGTCTTGTGCATAACAACTATGCATTTATATGGTTTCACTCACCTGTTCAATTCTCTTCCCCCTACAGGCCTGCTAACTAGGAGTCCAGCACACCTCATTAGTATTTATATTCTATCGAGTGCTTCATTAGCCTTGGCATTGTATTAATGATAGCTGGGGGAAAATAACCCAGAAAGGGAAGCTTTGAAATGGAGACTACTTAGAATGTCATCAATTGAATAAATATATAATTTCATTTAAAAGGCTGGAGGAAAAATTGACCTGAATGTTACTCTCAATCAATATAATATATTGAAATTAATAGAGGTATCTTTGTTCACTGCTGCCCTTTCTGCTTTGCTGATGGAATGATGATCACACCCATATCACCTTTTGGTTTTGCTGATGGAGAGGATATTGCACTGTTATCCCATTTATTGACAGGAATAACTACTGGTCTTTATGTTTTCCATCAGCAGGTGCCCATTCTTACAGTCCATGAATTCATAGACATGTTCCAGCCATGTAGAGAGCATCTGCATTATCATTTCTGTCGATGGACTGGGAAAGGTAGAGGAGGGTTGCACAGACAGACTGTCCTGTGGAATGCCATGCGTGCTGACACAGGGATACCCTCCATACATGCTCCATAGATGCAACAGTCTATGTGCCTCCATGCTCTGTATGTTCATGATCCCCATGCTTGATGGGCTCCAAGAGGTGAAGTCTGTGCATGTGTATGTGTGTGTCCATTATAGGACATGGAATTTGTAATGAGAGAAGCTAGTTGACATTCACATTTAACTGGTGGTGTAACTGCCTGTGTTTTCACAGCAAAATCTGAGGTATTAGTCCCTGCTACCAGAAATAAAAGGAGGGGAACAGATCTGAGACCAATAAACTGGGACTTGTAAATCTGCAAGACTTTTCATCTGTGATCTGCCGTGACACTGGGAGTCTTTTCATCTCTCTGCATCAGTTTTTCCCTCCCTCCTCCAGTTCTTTCCCAGAAGACCTTTGGGAACAAGGGCTGTCTCTTTGTATTTGTTTGTGTCTTTTGCTTTTTAAAATAACGTTGATCTTATCTTGAATAGAATTTTACAGCCTTGAAATTCTAGTAGTGACTAGTAATGATAGGAATTATAGTGTGCAAATAGGTAACTGCTGCAAAGACCTGCAACTACTGATTAGTGACCACATATCACAGAATCACAGAATATTAGGGA
>NW_010317363.1:0-14599 GCF_000700745.2 Antrostomus carolinensis | reverse complement strand
ATATATATATATATATATATGTATATATATCTTCATCCAAAATACTAGAGCTAATGTGGGGTCTCCTTTCAGCATTATGATCAAAGGAATACTTAAGCATAAAAAAAACCCCCAACTTTTAATTAAGATTTTAAACTTGATATGTAATTTAAAAAAAAAAAAAAAAAAAGCTGGATAAATGAAATGATTTAGACAAATGTGGTAGATTCACCAGTTTAACTTCTGCACGGAGACATATACACATCTTTGCCATACACATAGCTCCAAATTGCTACCATGTGCCAAGTAAACTTTTACAGATGTTCAGCAACAGAGTTCAAAGAAACTGCATTGTCTCTTCCTGGATATATACCAGCCAAACACAGAAAACCAAAGAAATGTGAAGATATGGAATGAAGTGTCCATTTGCTGATGTTTAGATAAGTGAGCAGTGCAGGACTGCTAATATTCTACGCTCAAATGATGCTCTGCAGTTTTGAACCCCCAGGGTGAGACATTCCAGCCACACTGTGACATGTTTTCAACTGACTTTTCCTCTTGGCTTTCAACAGGACGTTTCTACACCACGGTACCCATGCGAAATCCTCCTCTGAGAAGCTTTTGCACGCACACATAGAAGCTGTCGCTCCTTCTCTCAGCATTATACGTATTACCAAGAGAAAAAACTACTCTTGTTGGGGTGGAGTTACTTTTGTAAATTTAAACACAAAAAAACCCCCAACATTTAAGCATTTTTGCTTGGTAGAACCAACAATGTCCCAAACAAGCTATGACTAAATAAGGCACCACCTCTGCCCCAAAGGGTCTGCCTTTATTTCGGATTGCTTTAAACACAAATATATTGCAAATTCATGCAATAATCTAAAAACCTTGTAATGAAGCCTATAACTGTACTGTAAGTTCAATTCATCATGTCCTGTTGACCACTCACCTGTTCTACACTTCTGTGCCCACTAATCCATTTTCCCCAAGGCCATTTCTAACATTCCTAACTTTTAAACATTTGAACATCTCCAATCGCTTCTTAAAAATAAAACTAAAACTCCCTCCACCAGGAGATAATTCCTTTCTTTCTCTTCATTGTGGAATTTCCACGTATCCCCAGAACATCCCCACGCACACCCTCCAAATTACAGGTCCCTGAGGCACAGGACAAGCAATATTCGGTCCTGGAACAGTGACAGGTTTAAAGTACAATATTTCACAGCCCATTAGGGCTGGAAAAAGAAGGTTTTTAGCATTTAGTGAGCTACAAATTCCCTTTCAAAGAAGAGAGATCCTGCTCCTACTGACTCACTCTCTTTATATGCATGTACATCTATATCCATCCAGGTATACACCCAGCCTAATATATATGTCTTTATATATATCAATCCCATTTTTTTCAACAGTAAATTTATGGAAAGGCTATATTACACAATTTTTTAAATGTTTCTACAATTTATTCCTTGTAATTTTCCTTTCTTTTCTAGGTGGATTTGTTCTAGGAGAGGAACACAGTCAAGCAAAGGATGAGATGAGAAATAACATCAATGCAACTGAGAAATAATTCAGGAGAGTTTTAGGAGGCTAGATTTTTCTTCCATGCACGTTCTGTGGTACAGAGAGGATTCATGGTGTTTTGGTATGGCATAAAGGTTTTATTCGCCTTTCCTGAGGATGAACTGCAGAAATAACTTACGGCTTTCACACGCAATACCATCAAAAGCTCGTGCCAATAAAAATTACTACCAACCCTTCACGCTTTCTTCCTCTCCTAAATCTACAATTTCCTCTCCTATAAAATAGTCCACAGTTATTACTACTGAAAAACGACCAGATTATTTTTTTAAATAAAAAGACAATTCATTAGTAAACACAGTCTTGTGAAGAGTGAAATTCATGAAGCGTGATTTCTTGCAGATTTTTATCTCACAACCAGTTACTCCAGTAACTCACAAGGTGGGAGCTCAACCTGCAGCTTTGCACTGGTTGGGGTTCCAACAGCAGCTCTGTTCTCTGGTGTCTCGTATGGGCTGAACTCATGCACAGAACTTCCTCCAAGGTCTCTCGCTCTCTGGCTTTCTCACCTGGATGACTCCATTTCAAGAAATTTCTAGGAAAGGAGTATCTGAGGAACTGGGCCCTCTCTCACCCCTTCAGGTTTGGTTTAAACTGGTCAGTGAGCTCAAAAAATCCGTTGTGGTGGGAAGCACCCAGACGCCCGGGGACGCACGTGTGCACGCACAGCCAGGCACACACCGGCTAATCACATCAACCTCATTTATTTCCTTCGGAAACCAGGCTCAAACGACACAGCAACAGCAGATGTGAAGGCGGTTATGAGAAGCAGCTGCGCGAGTTCTCCGTGAAACAAACAAACATGAGGTCAACACGCATCCAGGTTCCTTTAACACAGCTCAACTGGCAAGCCTTTGAAAGATTTTCATAAATATTTTAAATAGCCTCTCTCTGTGGGGCAAAGGACGTACATCTTGACATCAGCTCATGTAAGGCATGTTTCTTATTTTCTCTGGGTTAAATTCTTACCAACTGAAGTCAACGGAAGCTTTACCTCTGGCTTTTAAATCTTCAGTCAGGATTTCTTTCTCCAGGTATATTGACAGAATTTATCTGGGTGTGCCCATACCTCCCCTTTCTCTGCCTGCACTTATATAAATAATAACGTTTTTATATCTTCTCCGTGTCATACATGAATATATTTGAGTAATTAAAAAACCTACCACTGACAAAATAGGTATTAAAATATTTGTAGCAAAATTATTTAGGACCCAGAGACATTTAGGAACAAGCACCACCACAAAACAGCCCTACAGTCTTAACTACAGAGATGCTTTCCACTGCTTCTGCCAACAGAAAGCAGTTTGAGGTGTCTTAAACCAATGCGAGAGCCATTGAGCAGACACTGTTACAGCCAACTTCAAAAGCCATCTGGAAATTATACTGTGGCATGTGTCATCCTGGTAACATAAAAACATAGGACTGTGAGGGACCTCGAGGGGCAAGAGAATCCAACCTCATCATCCCCTCTTCCACTAGGCAAGAGACATTTAATCCAGTGAAGTCCACAGCATACCTACCTTTTATACCCCACATTTCTTCTCTCTTCTGCTTCAGAAAGATCAAGAAGAAACCAAAGCTAGCACTCTAACCCTCCAAAAAGACACCTCATGTTCAAGAACCTATTCCAAGTATTAGTTCACACATGACTTGACATGATTAGTTTCCAGTACATCACAGAAGCTCCATCTCCTCTTCAAGCAATCCCCAAAGAAAGCAAGTTCCTGTATAGAACTTGCATAGTTTGAATGCTTCATCTAAAGACAAGTATTAGTTGCTGGGTTTATACCACTTCCAGAGGTAAAAAGGGTTATCTTCTGTGGCAAATGCAGGAAAAGATTAAAAAATACAACTACATTTTTAAATACTCTCTCAGGCTCAGCTTGGCAGTGTACCGACCATATCATAGCATCAGAGAATACCAGATTAGAAGGGACCTCAAGGATCATCTGGTCCAACCTTTATTGGCAAAAGCACAGTCTAGACAAGATGGCCCAACACCCTGTCCAGCCAAACCTTAAAAGTGTCCAGTGTTGGGGAATCCACCACTTCCCTGGGAGATTATTCCAATGGCTGATGGTTCTCATTGTGAAAAATTCTCCTCTTGTGTCCAACTGGAATCTCCCCAGGAGTAACTTGTACCCATCAACCCTCATATTCTCCATGGGACTTCTTGTAAAAAGAGAGTTTTCAACTTCTTTGTGGCCACCCTTTAATTACTGGAATGCTTCACTCTTTTCAAAAGAAAACCAGTCATGTGCTTTTGCTGGTACAATTTCTATCTGGTAGAACAGATGGTATTTTTCCACATCTGAATGAATGCACCAAGCAGTTGTTGAGATAAGGCCTCCTAAACCCAGTACCACTCTGGAAATGCCTTCGTGCATCCCCGTTTGAAACACCTCTGCACAGTAATTTACAATTGTTTCTTACAATACATGAGATTTAAAGTACTGTTAAACAATAAAACATGTTATTGTTTCTTACAATACATGAGACTTAAAGTACTTCAACAGAGATGACAACGCACCACGTGCTTTGCACATCACCCCCAAGGTGAGCACTCCCTGCTCCGTTTACTTCGGAAGCAGGGGGAGAAGCGAGTTCAAATAAAGCAAGAAAATGAAGATATGAAATGTAAACATCAGAATTAACTCTGTCTCGGGTGACTCTGCTAACATTTCAATTGCATTTTCAACAACACACAGAACTCACAATTAATGATGTCACCAAATTTGCTGAGACAGAAGTAGAGTGCCCGGATTAATTTTGAAGGATTATCTGCCACCAGGGCTTATCTGATATATCAGGAATATAATTAGAAGCCAGTAATCATGGAAGGAGGGTGATCTGAGAAGTTGTCTCCAGTGTGCGTGCTTGAGTCATGTTATCAGTGCTCCCTGTTGAGGAAGATTACTAGTACCTAATCCTGTTTAGTGGCTGGGATTAGGATTGTCCTCTAATTACGTATTGTTAACATTTTTTTGTTTGCAATATCGATTCTAATTTTGTAAGCACACGCCTATTCTTTTACTCTGCTAGAATATCCTTCTTTATGTCTCTAATCTTGTAAAATAAGAACAAGCTTGACATGATCTGATGATCATCAAGCGCGTTATTTCTGAGAAAGATACTTCCTCTCCTCAAAATATATAAGTATTATCTGGTGGCTTTCCTCCTCCCAGATGTGTTTGGGACTCTTCAGAATATGGTTTTTAGTTTGAGAGTGTTGTCAGATCAATGAAACACAACCTCCACTGCAACAAACAGATGTAACAGAGCACAGAAAGCCAGGTTGCAATGCCAGGAGCTCTCTAGTAACGGTGCAAGACAGTTATCCCTCCCTCTGAAAAGCTGAGCAATACCTGCTACAATTTATTTAAAAGAAGAGGAAATAAAATGCCTCCAATTGTTTTGGTTGGTTTCATTACTGCACACTCGTACATACAGAAACTATGAGGAATGTTCATACTATGCATTTCTCTGCAGTAAAACTCACACAAATGCTTCTAAGCATCAAAACGTCACTTCAGCCCCTCTCTCAAGAAGAAGCAAACACTGCATTTTTTTCCAGTTTAAAAAAGTAAAACTGAAACAAAACTTAAAATGAAGGAAAAGTTCCATTTCCTCAGTGAATCCTTGAAGTAAAGCAAATACAAGTGATTTTTGTTTTGCATCTGCCTCAGGATCTGGCACATCCTGGATCAGCTTGCCAGTGCTTGGCTGCTGAGATCACTAGAATGAAATTAAAAAAAAATAAAATTAAAAAAAAAAATTAAAATCTTTCTGGCAAAGTCCTCCTCCCTCCTGGAAGCCTTCCCAATAGCTGTGGTTCCTGCTGCCTTTTTGTATGGACAGCTCAGCCATCTCTGGGCTAGCTTGCCTTCTGCAGTCCTCTAGATCTCTGTGCTGTGCTGCTTGGATCAAGTTCCCAAACCCTGACCACCCTCCAAAGCCTTCTCCCAGCTCCCGCCTTTCTCATGCTCTTCTGGTTCCTGAGCTGATTCTGGCACCAGTCATTCCACAGCTCCCTTCCAGCAACGAGTCAAGCTGCGGTGCAAGTCTCAGCACAGCCGCTGCCTTCCTCTTCCTCTCATTCCAACGACCAGCACCCGGCTTGGCAGCTCGAGGCCAAGCTTTACAACCAGCCGCAGAGGTCAGGAGCAGCTTTAGTCCCTTTTGTCTGGAGTTCAGGATTCCTCGGAGGCTCGTTCCTCCTCTTGAGTAGCGTTCCAACACGGACAGCTTCTCTTCACTTGTCCAGCATGTCTGAAGATGTCAGTACCGACCAAACCCACCCGCTGAGAAAACGGCTGCAGCTTGATAAGAAAAATAATGGCACAAGGTACCTGAGAGATGGGAGCTTGCTTTAGATCTCATCTACTGGAAAACACAAACCACTGACTTGCACGCACACGCTTTCTCACACTCCTTTTTCTTAACCCTGAAAGTCAGTGCAGCTATGGAACACTGAAATGAATCTGACTTTGGATCCTAACGGACACAATAAAACTGCCTAGTCCTTGTCTCATTCTTCTGATTTGCATCTACTCAACCTCCATGAAATGTAGGGAAGCCAGGAACTCGTCTGTGAAACCTCCGCTGCTAACGAGGTTACGCAACCTAGAGGAAAAATACCTTTAAGGGAGGAAATAAGGAAATTGATTTGTTGCAAAGACACGATATTTGACTTACAAATCCAGCAGTATTTATATATAATAATTTTGCTTGCTGCTGCTACAGAAAGACCTCTAAAGCAGAACTAGATTCTTAAAGGCAGTTCTTCTGTATCATTTAGAACAAAAAGCCTTTGTACTCTCCTTTTCCTATGCCACCAAAGCCACAACTGAAGACCTGAGAGAACATGGAACTCAGCAGGCACCTAACTCCAAGAACAGCAGGAGCCCGTTCCTGATGTGGACCACAGGTTGCATCAGTCCTACTTGCTATTTTATGTTTGAAAATATTGAAGACATTAGCACCACCATGAAGATCTAAACAGTTCCTTACACAGCTTTGCCCCTTTTTCTGCATTACAATGCAACAGTTCATATCCTGTCAATCTCACTTTCATGCATTCCTTATTAAAATGCTGTAACCATTCCTGAATATATATATATTTATATTTTTTTTTATTAGTCAATCATTTCTGTAACCCTGAACATAGAAAGATCTGTATGAGATTAGGAGTTGAAGTGAAAACTAAAAGAGGATTCTGGCATTTGAAGGTTATTTGTCATATGGAGATTCATGCTGTATCAGCCAGTTTCTGTATGGCTACAAGGGAAACATCTGCAAGGTCTAACAGCTGATAAAGAGGAACCTGCCCTCCTACTAGAAAAAGGAAGACGGCATTCTATTCAAAGGCTGCAGATAAGACTTAATGAACTGAGATTTCATAACGGAGAAATGATGGATAACACAGACCTAATATATTCCACATACACAAAGCATTAAGAAAATATGTTAAGAAGAGACTCCTAAGCTGTTTTTTGGGTTTTTGTTTGTGTTTTTTTTTTCTTTTTCAGGTATTTGCAGCCCAGCATAAAATATCTATTTAACAACTTTAAACAACGCTTTCAATATCAACTTTTCCAGGGATGCTATTTCTAAATGAAGATCGTGTGCTTCCTCCCCCTCTCCCACCCATGTTTTGGCAAGTCCTACTAAAAACACATTATTTTAACCAGGACGGAGCGTGCAGGCTCCGAAGGGGCCTCAGGATATCAGCTTTGTTGGCCATTTTCACAGAGAAGAGGTTAAGCCACATAAATTTTAACAGTACTCTTGCTGGTCACTTCAGAGAGAAGCAAAGCTAGTTGGTGGCATGGAAAAGGAGGATGGAATTAAAAGTTAAAGGGGAAAAAAAAAAAAAGAAAAACCTTTTCACAGAATTACAGAATATTAGGGATTGGAAGGGACCTCAAAAGATCACACTAAACAAGCTTGATGTTTTGGAGGAGGGTACTCCTTCCCAATACTGTAGCTCCAAGGAGCTGAAAAAGAGATCTTAGCCCCACAGAACTGATTTATAAAATGGTGAATCCTACAGCAGCAGAAAGGAAGGAGCCTAAATGACAACGGACGAAGAAATTAATCCCCATGGCCGCAGAAAGTGTTTCACTTTTAGCTAAAAGTCTCAGACCAAAGGCATTTCCATCTCCTTCACGAGTCTGTCTAGCAAAAACCTAGCTCTGCATCTCCACCGGGATGAAACAAAACCCATCTATTGCACAGCATCCCAGAACTGCCTCGACTGGAAAAGCCCTTGAAGCTCATCAAGTCCAATCATGAACCCAACACTGACAAGTCCCCTATGACTAACCCATGTCCCTCAGCACTGTGTCTACACAACTCTTCAATCCCTCCAGGGATGGGGACTCCACCACTGCCCTGAGCAACCCCTTCCAGTGCCTGAGTTAAGTAAATCCCTGACACTTCATCCGGCTCAAACGAGTCCTGTCGGCTGGTTTGAGTTTCTGAGGTATGAAGACACACGAGTTTCAAAGCTAACCGCAACCTCGGAGACAAACAGAACTTCCACTCCAGATCAAGCCTGCCGCACCACAGCCCTTCACAATATTTGTAGCCTTGTCAACAGTTTTCTTTTCAAAATATATTGCTGAATCCAAACTTTAATCTAAAACATTTTATTTGGCCAGCAACCGCTACTTCTCAACCAAATGCTAATTGTGCCAGCATTTTTTTTTAAGTTGTATTCTGGAAAAAGATTGTTAAATATGTTACAAGGCTTGTCCTTCACAGCAGTGATATCAGACTAGTAAGTAAGGAGGCTTTCATCATCTAACAGTTCTGAGCTGCCAGCTTGTTTCACTGCATATTAGTGAATAAAACGGGATCAGCACGTGTTGTACAAGAGTAATTGGCTGAAGTAATCAATACGATCGGGCTTCCACTCACGCGGTTTTCATAGCCACACAAATCAGGGTACGTTTGCCTAATCACTCAGTAGGTGTTAAATCACAGAATGTGTCTTTTAGGATTGGCATTTAAAAAATATTAAAACCATTTAAGGTCAATAACTACTCCTAAGGATGCCAAAGAGGAAGTCTGGGACCAGGATTTCCACGTTGTTGAAAAGAAAAAAGAGAAAACAGGAAAAAAAAGAGAAATAAAAAAAGTAGAAAAGAAAAAAAAAAAGATAAAGAAACATTAAAAAAAAAAACCCAGAAAAAAACCCCTAAACCTATGGTAAGCAAATGCATCTGGTGAAAAAATTACTCTGTAAAATGCACTGGAAAAGTAACTTTATTCCATCACTACTTTCATAATTCAGCTCTTATGTTACCTGTAATGCTCCCAGGTCTGTTTGGGACAAAGGGAAGTTTGCATCCAAAAAAGTGATACACATGGTTTTAATTGCTTTTTGCAGGGAAGTCAGGGTCCAATGTAAAGAAAAGTTATTCCAAACTCCAGCTTGCAAACCAGGTTTTCATGTGAAAATTTCCAATAAAAAAGCAGCAGCAGATGTGGCTGAGGCTATTAACTTGCTTGGGACATTTTTTTTAGTCTAACCACTTCCAATCAACTCCCATCTAGTTCTTCCTCATCAACACTGTTCCCTGAGCACAGCCAAAGCTTCCCTTACAAAATCTACAAAAAAAAAAATCAGCTGCACATACAGCAATGTCCAATACTTTCCTTTTCCTTCAGCTCTCTTTTTAAAAAAAAAATAATGTATGCCTGATTTTTTCCTTTTCTTCCTGAAAACATAGATCAGATACAGAGTGTAACTGTTAAATGAGGCAATGAAATATGGTATCAAGCTACTGCACAGCAATGTTGCTGTCTGTTCAAACACTAACCAGAGCAAAAGAACATGAATTTGACTTTCTATAAAATATAACCAACATTTTCCTAATTTGATTCCTCCGTCTTGGCTACAGTAACTCAAGGCATTAGGCACAGTAAACCTTCACTTACAGGAATTGAAGCCAGTGACACGGTACGATTTTAATGCTCTCAGAATAAATTCTACCTTTTTCTTAATTCTTAAATTCATCTAAGAATTCCCATAAATGAGAAGTATCTGCTGTTATGTACTCTACTCTCCCAACTACCTGGGAATGTGGTTAATCCTGCAAGGGAATCAATCTTCTGTGCGTGGAAAGCAGAGAAATACAGAATTTGCAAAGCTAAATGTTGGGGCCAACGTAAAGGTTAGCAGAGGAGAGGGGAAGAAACATTTTAAAACCTAAGAAGAAGAAGGGTGATGTGGCAGATAACAAAGACATTAGCAGAGCAACAAAAAAAGTAAAATACCATCACATAATATACTGAGTGTAAGTTACATTGGGTCTGAGTAAATAAATAAATATACAAAGCACACCAGAATGAAATAAAAATACTAAACAAACCAGCCTAGCTAGTGAAACTTCACAAAGCACTGACAATTAGTTTAATAGAAGATAGTTATTGTTAAAGCAAAGTTTCTTGTCAATCTATCCACATAACTATTTTGTTTAGCGATCACAGGAGATCTGGATTGTTAACATCTGTGAGAGATGCAGAATAAGCAACTACAGCACAAGGAGTCAGTTACAATGCTAATACATTGGGGCTGCGAGTAACCATTAGAAATTGGCATTGGAACCACCTCCCTCCAGAACAAATCTTCACTTGCAAAGGGATGGATGTGATGGGTGAAGCCTGGAGTGAAGGAAAAATGCTCTATAAAGCTGCATTTATCTATGCTTTTGTCTCTTGCAATTGCATTCTTTGGACTCTTACATCTTTGGGGTAGAGATTATACATCTTTCATGTCCTTTATATCTAATTTTATGACATAATGTTAAATCTGTCCAACATTTGAGTTTTCAAAACAACATTGCATTTATAACAAAGACGTAAGAAAAGAAGAAGCAAGCAAAAGAAAACCAAATAGAAACAAATACTGCAAATGCTGGCTTAATATGCAACCCCTTGAAAATGTACGAGAGGTTCATTTTAATCCAGAGTTCACTTAACGTAATTTAGGTATCGTGCGTTTAATGAAGGAATATTTACCAGTAAGTGAAGATGAGGATCTGAAACACTCTGAAAGGCAGTGAGGTTCTCGTTTTGTGCATGCTCTTGCCATGATAACCTCGCCATGCAGATCCCTGATTTGGCAAGAGAGCCATCTGCATGGCAAGGTTTTAAGATATTTTTCACCTTAACATTTCCAATTCTTCAATGGCCATTCACAACTGATGTACAGTTCTATAATTCAGTGACTTGTAATTATGAACCCTACCTACGATGAGATCTTCAAGCTGAGAAAAAAGTCTGTGTGTTGTTAATCAACACACTTTCAACTCTGTATTTTCAATTGATTTGAAAGCACAAATAGAAATAATCACATGAAGATGCTTTGGCATATGTTAGTGCCCAACACAGACTCCTTTCAGGTTGTTCAGGAAACATTCCTAGTAACTTTAACAAACTTTTAAGAAGAAAACCCTGGATGTAACTAGTTGTTATCTAGCTCTTGGACACATGTCTTCTCTTGAGCATTAACTTGGCTGGGAGGTTGGAAATATCAACAGTTTATGGACTAAAGCACTAGAAGAACAAGAAAAAAGTTCCTGTTTATAAGAACACGGCACCCATCAAACATTTGTTAATGTTCTATAAAGGGCTCCCAAAGTTCATTAAAAATTATAGAAGCCTTTCTGCTCCCTCCTTGAGAAAAGGCACATTGCCTCTGCACACAATGACAAGGACGTACTGGACAGGGATTGTGGTATCCAGAAATTCTTTCATCAGCAGCAGCATTGCCCCCATCGTGCCCTCAGACTGAGGTTACAAATGACACGACCAATGGAATTTGCTTGACAAATCATACAATTAAAAACCGTTTGCAACACATCCCTGCTGTGGCTTTCGTTTGCTGTGCTGTGCCCCTTTCTTGTTTTCACTCTTTCTCTGCAGCAACACCCAAATCTCAGTTCTTCATTGCTTTAGAACCTCCATTCTCCTAAAAAAGTCGTTGGGAAGTGTCACCAAGAGATGGACTTCAGAGCTGAAAATAGAAGTGTATGGGCAAGGGGCTCACACTCGTGCTCTACAGCCACCAAGGCCAACAATATAAAACTAACTACGTAAATAAAGTTATGCCATGTCAGCTGTTCCAATGCACTACAGGATTTCTTGGAGCAAAGAGCAGCAGAAGCCAGAGAAGATGATTTTAGAGCAAGAAGTTCTGCAGGCTCTAACCTCAGGGAAGGCTCTCTTCTGTCCACAGCAGTCGCTATTGCCTGGTAGGGAAAACATGCAAACAAGATATCTTGCTCCAATAACTGCCTACCTACCTGCACGCATTTATTTTAAGGTAATTAATCAACTGTATGTGTCTCCTTTTATCTGAATACAGACGTCTTGCTCCAATAACTGCCTACCTACCTGCACACACTTATTTATTTTAAGGTAATTAATCAACTCTATGTGTCTCCTTTTATCTGAATACAGGCAATGCAAACAAGATATCTTGCTCCAATAACTGCCTACCTACCTGCACGCATTTATTTTAAGGTAATTAATCAACTGTATGTGTCTCCTTTTATCTGAATACAGACGTTTTCTGATCTGAGATGGAAATAAGGAGCTGAAAAGAAGAAAAGAATGTCCTGTGGTCTAGAGAGAAGTCAAAAGGCTTGAGCATCACACGGGTAAAGGGAATGGCCATGCAATAAGTCAAGTGTGTTCTCCTTTCAATCCACCCTCTTCTTACACAGATCCAACTTCTAGACATCTAAAACATGTGCAACTTCAGCATGTGAGATCTCCCACCGATGTCAATGTACCTAAAGTCAGTACCATGCTTGAGGAATTCTCTCAAAAAAGTTGAAGTACACCAAGGAAGTGCTTTATTTTCTCTCCTTTTGAGCCTGTAATTATCTGTTTCATATAAACGGCCGAAAGCAATATACAAAATTAAACAGTTCAGTAATCACAAAAAAGAACAGAAGGAGTTCAGATCATTACCACCAAAATAATTACAAAATATTGGTGTTACCATGTGGCAATAACAGAGTGGCTAAAAAGATGAGTGATTTGCACCTGTACTGCTGAAATACAGAATTCAAGATCCTGGTGCTGCTACTGCAAACACTGGTGTTCTGGGATCCAGCCACCCTCCCCAGGTCAGTTTCAGGACATCTCCTGAGTGACCACTTCCCAGTTTTCGGCTTTCTGCTACAACCAAATTAATTTTTTAAATTTATTTATTTATTTATTTAACATGGTTTATCCTATGCCCATTTATTCACAATAATTTTATATGCCAGTGATTTGATATACTTTGATAGCTTACTCCAATTACCAAACCATGATTTGGTTCCTCCTTACTTTTATAACCCATACTCTCCATTACCCTGTGAACATCATCATCAAAGAATGTGCTTTATTCTTCTGTTGTAAACCAAAAATAATTTCCACAATTCTGTCTTTGTTGGCTTTGGTTTTTTGTCTTTTTAGTAAATATTCAGGATCTAATAATATCTTTTTTCTTTCCCCAAAGTTTTTTCCTATCTGAAAAACTTAATACTACAGCATTTCTCTATTTCTCATGTGGTTGTAACAAAATACAGTGGGAAATCTTTGATTTTATATCTTCATAATTAAGATAAGTGACGCTGAATAAAGAACTGCTTCTACAAAAGTAAAGGACATCAAAGAAAGATTTTTAATTAGTATGGGCTCATAAAGATTCTACAGAGAAAATGCACATTTTTGTACATGCAGAAACATTCCTCTAAGGCCAATGCAAATTAATATTTACAAATTGTTCTGAATCTTTTTCTCTAAGCACACAATAGTTCACTTGTTAACACTGACATATTTATCTGGCCTTTCCCAGTTGTAGGAAAAAATTATGTCAATTTTCCTTCAGACTGCCTTCCTATTCTGTCACACACATTATTTCATGAAACATGAATCCAAATGTTCTGTTTCTTTTCAATTTCCTTTCACCACAAATTCCAGAGTCCCCCTCTCCATGGCTTTTAGTAACAATTCAGCCTTTCTAGTCTAATGGCAAAAACTCAATCCTGCTGGCTTTAATCAGGCTACTTTTCACTTCAATGTCTTCAATACTGAAGATTCAACCCTTTGTTAGAACTACTTTTTTCCAGGTCAGAAGTTATGCCTATGATTGTACATTAGGCATTTATTCTCATAAGAAACAGCAAGGCTTGACAAAATGTCTGAAAAACACACAACACACACACACACAGAAGGGGGGAAGAAAAAGGGTAATGGATTTTAATAAAGAACATCTTTTACAAGAGGTAATAATCGAGTACTCAGGCACTTCTAAAAGACTCTGGTGACTTTGTACTGGGATATGGGCCATTAGAGTTACAGTTAGAATTATAGTAACTGGAAAGGGGGAAAAGAAAAAGGTAATGTTTAAATAATTAGAGGGAATATCTTTGTCTCTTTCCTTTCCAATTATAGAATCAGAGAATAGTTTGGTTGGAAAAGACCATTACGATCATCTAGTCCAACCATAAACCCAGCATTGCCAAGTTCACCACTAAAGCATGTCCCCAAGTACCACATCTACACGTCCTTTAAATCCCTCCAGGGATGGGGACTCCACCACTGCCCTGGGCAGCCTGTTCCAATGCCTGAGAACCCTTTCAGTGAAGAATTTCTTCCTAATATCCAACCTAAACCTCCCTTGTGCAACTTAAGGCTGTTCCCTCTTGTCCTATCACTTGTTATCTGGGAGAAGAGACCAACACCCACCCCACTACAACCTCCTTTCAGGGAGCTGTAGAGAGCCAGAAAGTCTCCAAACAAATAAGGGGACACCGCTTACTGAGGCACTGAGGAAAAAAACATCATTAGCAAGTGGATCATCTTTTTTTCCACCAGCTGCAGGTTTGGAATGGTTTGTCCTGTGGACAACAGCACTGCAAAATCTAACCTCAGTGTGACAAAATGAGTCACAGGTATAAAGGCGATAAATATATATATATATATATTTATAAATATATATAATGTATATATTTATAAATATATATAGATAATA
>NW_010317362.1:10247-26470 GCF_000700745.2 Antrostomus carolinensis | reverse complement strand
AAAACCTTGCCACGCAAACCCAATACACAGACTGGCAAACAACTAGTCCAGGAGGGTGGAGGGATGACTTCTAGGAAAGGAGGAGAAAAATGTTTTTATTTTTAGTTTTGTCTTTCTTGGGCAAATGTGCTGTAGAACTTTCTTTAAATACATTTTAATTCTCCGTATGTGTTTGTATTGCACAAATAACTGGGATGGGATCTTTTGATGTTGCTATAACATAATTTGGAGTGAGACATATGTGCAGTATTAACACACATTACTGTCATTAGTTCAGTATCCCAGACAAGGAGCTTATCTTTTATACAGCTCCTTGCTATTTCTCTCAAGACAACTTATTGCATTTATTATAAATGTTCTTTAGTTAATCTTTTTAGTATTTTTAATTCTTCCCATCTAAGGAAATAAATCACATCCCTCTGCATCCAGTCATGAGAAACCGAAACACACAACAAAGCCCCTGTAGCTAGGGAGTTTCATCATTGTAGCTTACTTTAAAGCCTGCCTTTCTTGCATGACTCATTCATTTCAGTGTTTACTGGAGCAGGATGTCTTTTAGTAAATGGAGCAAAAATATTATTTTTTTTTTCTGTCACTGATTTAGAAAGCTAGGAGCCTTAGTTATGGATGAGAATGTTGTATCCACCCAGGGGAACAATAGCATTTTCTGCCCTATGACAATATTTCATCTTACTATTTTGAGGAATTGTCTTTAGTGTGTTTTGTGAAATGCTTTCAGATCTAAGAGATACATTCTTCTGTAAGAACTCAACCCTAAAAGATGCTGAAAATACTCTGGCCTTGATTCAGTAAAGCACTTAAACAGGTATTTAACTTACAGTGCATAGGAATACCCTGGGAATAAACACCTGCTTAAATCTAAGTACCTACTTCTTTGCTTTGTTGGATCAAAACCAGAGCCTCAAATCCTTGCAGGACTGAGCCTTCATGATTTTTGTTTTTATAGACTGTTTGTTTACTGGAGTTTCATAAATCTGAGTAGATCATTCATCTCAAATACAATGCTACGGAATGCTTTCAAGTCTGAACTGCCTGACCTGCCACTGTTTGACATCAGTAGTAAACTTTATTTCAGTGGTAAGAAGACTAAATCTTCATGGTTTGGTGGACTGATGTGCAAATCTTGCTCATCTACCAGACAGATAATACATATACTGAATGGTAAATGACCACAGTCTGAGTCCTAAAGTTATACACAAACAGTGATATTTATTGCTTATCAAAAGCATAGGGAAGGGAAGGGAAGGGAAGGGAAGGGAAGGGAAGGGAAGGGAAGGGAAGGGAAGGGAAGGGAAGGGAAGGGAAGGGAAGGGAAGGGAAGGGAAGGGAAGGGAAGGGAAGGGAAGGGAAGGGAAGGGAAGGGAAGGGAAGGGAAGGGAAGGGAAGGGAAGGGAAGGGAAGGGAAGGGAAGGGAAGGGAAGGGAAGGGAAGGGAAGGGAAGGTGAGCTAGGAATATACCCACACCTTAGCAGCAGAGTGTGAGCCCTGCAGAAGCCCTTGCCTCAAACAGCCTGTAGAGCTTGCATAATTACAAAAAGAATGAGTTAACAACCTGCCACTTTCAAAAAAATCCATGTAAGCCTTTATTTCCCACTACTTCTCAAAAATGAGAAGATAGAAAATATCATAAAAGGCAATAGTTACAGTAAGTTATTAAAAAAAAAAAAAAGAGGGAGGAAGACTTAAAGGACACAACAGTCAGGCTGCATGTTTCTTGCTCCTCTTTGAAAAGCAAAAATAAGAAAAACAGGAAAGTACCCCCTGGTAGGCTTTCCTACTGGGCTTTGACTGGATTTCAATAATGAGCCTGCATTTACCCCATACAGAATGCCAGAGCTGTGTGTGCTGTCTTGGTAAATCATATCAGCACTGCTGTAATGAAATTCAAGGGTATATTTTTAGCACAACGTTAACTGGATATACTGTGAGAACCTGCCAATGAACATCTTAGTCATATCAATATCAGTACTTAGCCAATAGTAATATTCTATATTGTTCATAGACTCCTAATCTATCTTTTGAAAATATTCTGGGTTTTGGTTTGGGGTTTGGTTTGGGTTTTTTTTATTCTTTTCCCTCATAGGCTCTATGTGTGGAAAACTACTGGTCTTTTCTTCTAGTAATGGTTGTTTCTCCCTTACAAAGTGACAACTGCAGAACTACTGGCAATATCAGAAATGAGAAAATAAAACTCAAATAACTGAGAAGAAGCTGAATTCAAAGTAGGAAAAATTAAGATGGTGCATGAGATGTATATTTAAATAAAGAAAAAAGTAGCAAAAAGATAAAAGTACATTTAATATTAAGAAAAACCTTGTTTACATCAAAGTCTGTTAAAGCAGCAACCTTCACATATGGGGAAAAAGAAGTCTCACAGGAGCCATGCTTTTACTAGACCCTAAAAATGTTTACCTCAAATAAATATGTTATGACGGGTAAACTGAACAGACCAACTGCTTCTTTTCATTTCCTATTTTATCATTGTTATAATGCCACAAAAAGATAGTTCTAAGTTATTTTTTAAAATGCTTGAAACATTTTTAAACACGTTTAAAAAAAACCCACCCCGTCTAGTCAAGCTGAGCATTTTGTCTGAGTCATGTCTCTGTTCTAGTTTGGGTGCTACCAAAACTCCCATGTTTTCACTCATGCATGCTACCATGGTTTCTTTCTCTAAGTGTTGCATGTTTCTTTTGCTTTGTCCTACCTTCTCTATTGAATCAACTGCTAATAGCACTTGTCTACAGAAAATTGCACCTGCCCCAGGTTAGGTTAAAACAGAATTTTGTACCCATAGACGTCTGTTTAAACATTACCAAATTGCCATTTTTGTTATTTCATATTTTTTACTGGTGTCCTTTCTTTCTGTCTGGGAGGATTTCCCCCACATCAGAAAGGTTATGGCAGGGTTTTCTATACTCCATTTGGATTCCTTTCAAGAAGCATGCAAACACATCATCAGAGAAACAGCAAATGAAACAAAACTGCGTATTGATATTTCATGATCCTCTTGAACTTCCATGGTGTAAGAGTCTCTCCTCTGAACTTACAGCTGTTTCTCCCTGAAGTCTCTGTATGTTGTGTACCTGCTGCAGCAGGGTTGTTTGCAGCCTGTGGGAATGACCTTTTCATACCTCTGCTCTTTTCTTTGGCCCTCTAAGTTGTATTGAGTTAAAGATGGTTCAGGTCTTCTCCATATCTAAATGTTGTTGTGCAACATCATTACTGCCATCTAACCAAGATGTGGTAATAGCATGGAGAGGTGCACTCAGACTGTGGAGATGCCAAATACACTGTGCTAGATTTTGATAAATTAATGCACTCATGAATCCTAGTTGTTTTATCCACTCTGTACACACACAAACCTTCTAAATGAAAAAAAAAAAATAAAAGAGATCAAGTTTGACATAGATCTTCTGCAGTTTATCATACTTCTGAATATCCAGAGAAATCACTGTGTTAGAGATAGATAGCAAGATTTTAACCAGCATAGTTGCACTGGAAGTATTACTATAGTCAACTTAATGCAGTACTTCAAAATAACTGGACATAAATCGCGACAGGATTTTTTTAAAAACTTGTAATAACTTCACAATGTGCATAGTTCTACAACAAGGTTATGGCTATACATAGTTTAGATAGTAATAATTTCCAGCATTCAAAATTATGACAGTTTTACATTCTACTGAAACATGAGCAGGAACATGATTCTTACACAGACACTTGTCAAAGATCCTTTTTTGCTTCATAGGGACAATGGAACAGTGACTGTTGCAGCCAGTGTAGCGTATGTTGGTAACAATCCCATACTTCTGTTGGATTAAGCCCTAAAATTCTGGAAGATGGAATGATTTTATTATAAAATGCACAATTTAGTGATATAATTTTTAAAATGTATTCAGTTACTAACTTCTCATTTAAAAGCTAGTCACAGTACTCCATTATTTACTGTTTTATGTTTTCAATATATTTTAACTCTTGCTTTACAATAAATTCATAGAGTGCCCCCTCACAGACATATTCTCTTTGAAGTCCAAAGGAAAGTATTAGCACTTATAAGGGCTTTGGATCTATTAGACCTGAAATTTAAGTCTGTGTGAAAAGTCCTATGAAGATAGCTCTGTCAGGAGATAGAAGAGAAGAGAAGAGAAGAGAAGAGAAGAGAAGAGAAGAGAAGAGAAGAGAAGAGAAGAAAAGAGAAGAGAAGAGAAGAGAAGAGAAGAGAAGAGAAGAGAAGAGAAGAGAAGAGAAGAGAAGAGAAGAGAAGAGAACGGGAACATTTTAAATTCATTCCTATAAAGTAAATCCTTAGCAGTACTGCATCTGGAATATTGTCCAGTTCTGGGCCCCACAGTTCAAGAAGGACAGGGAACTGCCTGAGAGAGTCCAGCGCAGAGCCACCAAGATGATTAAGGGAGTGGAGCATCTCCCTTATGAGGAAAGGCTGAGGGAGCTGAGTCTCTTTAGCTTGGAGAAGAGGAGACTGAGGTGTGATCTCATTAATGTTTATAAATATGTTAAGGGCAAATGTCACAAGAATGGAACCAGGCTCTTCTCAGTGATGCCCAGTAATAGGACATGGGGCAATGGGTGTGAGCTGGAACACAGGAGGTTTTGAGAAGAAACTTCTTTACAGTGAGGGTGACGAAGCACTGGAACAGGCTGCCCAGGGAGGTTGTGGAGTCTCCTTCTCTGGAGACATTCAAAACCCACCTGGACGTCTTTCTATGTGATCTCATTTAGGTTCCTGGTCCGGCAGGGGGATTGGACTAGATGATCTTTCGTGGTCCCTTCCAATCCCTGACATTCTGTGATTCTGTGATTCTGTGATTCTGTGATAGTTATGTTCAGTTTGTATCTACAGTTAAGTGATTTTTTTTTTTTCCTAAATGACTGTGAGAAAACTGCAGAGAAACTTCCTCTCCTGGCTATGGACGAAACCAATTACTTTACTCTATTTGTGCTCTTTCTGTATTCCATGACTTTGAACACAAGAATGTGGTGCATTTTTATATCAATAGATTTTCTGCAAATTTCCATGATAATGATTGATCAATATTCTGTTTTTGCCAACAGAGTACATCAATGAGCAAATGCCAGAAGCATGGCAAGCATGATAAATTAAACAGTGATCAATACCAGTATAATTCATTGCACAAAAGACCTCATGTTGCCACTGCTATGTTTCATTATTTTGTAAAGCTATGGATAGCACACACATTTTGTATGCTATGGATCAGATCCTTATGACAACTACATTGTTAGCAATTCTTTTGCCAATTCAGGGGATTTTACATCCTCCCTTTAATGAGACAAATATGAATTATTGCAGGTAAATGAACAAGTAACACCAGATCATCTTTAAAACTTCCAACAGTTTGGTGCTGCCCTGTTTCCATCACTTTCTTGCTCGTTTGACAGCCCTTCTTCCCCATTGAGACTCACAGCCAGAGACTCACAGGTGTCAATTGCACATGTGAATAACTCTGTGTCAGAGTCCAGTCTTTCCTGACCAGATTATTTTAGATATTCCATGTGTGGAAGGTGTAATGTTTAATATCAAATTTATTTATTTGAAGATATTTGATATTCCCCAGGTTTTCTGATTTAGCAGAATGACACAAAATATACTGAAACCATAATACAAATTTAAGTTACACTTAGAAAAACAAGGCAATTGCAATACACGGTTCAATCATAGGACGAGGGGTAACTGTTTTAAACTGAAGGAGGTTAGATTTAGATTAGATATTAGGGAGAAATTCTTTACTGTGAGGGTGGTGAGACACTGGAACATATTACCCAGAGAAGTTGTGGATGGCCCCTCCCTGGAAGTGTTCAAGGCCAGGTTGGATGGAGCTTTGAGCAAACTGGTCTAGTGGAAGGTGTCCCTGCTGATGGCAGGGGGGTTGGAACTAGGTGATCTTTAAGGTCCCTTCCAACCCACACCATTCTATAATTCAATGATGATTCCCATTACGACTCTCTGTAATATGGTCACTACCAGGATGCTGGGTGTACAGAATCACTGAGAAGGAATACATGGGTTGAAGGCAGCTCAAGCCCATTGCTCTTTTCAGATTCTTTTGTTAGTTGTTTAGTTTTTTATACTCAGCCACATATTCACTACCCCAACGCTGGCCTGGCTAACTCAGGGAGACATTTACACCACCAGTTGATCTACTCAGCTGTGATATATTCATCTGATCCTCTTAACTGACAGGAGTGTATATGCAACAAAGGCTCTGGTCCCTTTGTGTTGAGATAAAAGTCAGTTTCTTTGAGACAGCTGTGATCAGTCACACCTCATGTTATTCCCAATGCTGCATGGAAACATGGTCCTTGCCCATCTCTACTGCACCTTCTTCCATTTTAGGCATTTATTGGTCAGTCACAGTCTTTTAAGAAGGCAAACTGTTATCCCTCTCTATATGACCATAAAGGCTTTTCTTCCTGTTCTCTACAGCTTCCTGAGGAGAGGAAGTGGAGGGAGAGGTGCTGATCTCTTCTCCTAGTATACAGTGGCAGGACATGCGAGAATGGTTCAAAGCTGTGTCAGGGGGGGTTCAGACTGGACATTAGGAAGCATTTCTTTACCAAGAAGGTGGTCAAACACTGGAACAGGCTTCCTATTGAGGTGGCTGACGCCCCAAGCCTGTCTGTGTTAAGAGGCATTTGGACGATGCCCTCAATACCATGCTTTAAATTTTGGTAAGCCCTGAAGTGGTCAGGCAGTTGGACTAGGTTATTTAAGCTTTCTGCCCTCCCTGCAATACTTATGGGGACACACCATCTTGAAACCAGAAGTTGCAAAGATTCACTAAGTGTTTTTACCATAAGGGCCAAAGAAAAGGAATGGCTGCAGCATGAAGCGTATTGGCAAAACAAGGTTTCTCACTTGAAATGTCTCTGAATCTTCCCTTCTGTTGTTTTCATTTTCGTTTTCTTTCATTGGCAAGAGGTGTAGAACATCCAAAAACCAGTCTGAAATTTAGAAACTAGGAAACTCAGCAGATTTACATGGAAAAAAACCCCAAAACAAAATCAAAACTATGAGGGTTATGTGATCTCTTATTCTTGGTCTGAATTTCAGAAAAATTGAACTGTCTACTCTTAACAATCTTTATTGTAAAGATTTGTACCCCTGTCACAGTGCTTTGCAGTGAAGAGGATGAAGTGGTGGTAAATAACGATCCTACACCAGACTTGTGGGGAATGCAGAATTTCTGCAGTTTTATTACACAATATGACTGTAACAAGCAAGTGAGAGTACAAAGTGAAAAAAAGAATGCATAATAAAATGAGATTGTTTGTGTGTAGATCATATATTCCCAAGGAAAATGGCTTTGGCTTGTTCGGCAGAAGAATCTGGACTCTTCAGCTCAACTTCTTCCAAGAGTAAATCTTGGCTGTTTACCATCAATCTCAGATAACTGTGGAAGGAAAACCATGAGTCTGTCAATAGGTCATACAGATTTATAACAGTATAACCATTTTTCTCCTCAAAATAGAAATTCATTCTCTCTTTTATGTGTGAGAAATAAAACATATCCTGCCCTTACAGTATTAATGCTCTTTTGTGAACTGAATTAATTTTTGGACATTTTACAATTCAATCTGCTAGATGGTTTAAGAATGAAAATTAATGGAAACTGAACCCTCTAAGAAATTTAGCATCTGTGTCAGACTCTAGTCATATCCCAAATGAGCTAGGTAAAGAAATAACACAGGTGCATCAAAGTTCCCATATGGTTAAGCTTATTGAGAATAAGTGCATATGCCAAATCTGAAGAAAATTCATAATTATTTACAGAAAAAGGATCTATATCCCTCTCCTGTCTTCATTACTTTCATATGTTGTACCCCATAAGTGATGTGTCATTGTAGCTGTCTCTGATGCCCTACCTTGTCCACACTGCAACTGACTCTAGTCCTGTCCCAATGGCTCCACCTATGTGTTTGTGTCTATCTCTTTAGCAGAGTTCCTTCCATTGCCACAATACTTCCTATGGCACAGGCTTTTTCCATTATTTTCAGCATTCGCTTGTTGTCCCTGGCAAAAAAAGCAAAAGGTCCAGGTACTTTCAATGCTAGCTTTGCACACTAGTTATTTATATGCTCTAGTTTGCTAATATTCAAATTAGAAATGGTGGAACTAAGACCTTCAAAAAGAGTAAGTCTGTATCTAATTCAGCCTTTTTTAAAGTTTTTTTCTCAGTCTCAGATATCACATTGCTAACAAATATCCTCAGTATTCCAGCAAAGATATCACTGTGTGAGATTAGTCCTTCCCAGATTTCCACTGCATGAGGCATGTCAGTATTTTTGTATTTGATTTTCTGTCATAAGGACAAAAGTCAAAATACAGAAATACTTAATGTACTAGAAGACTAATTTCTTTCATATGTAAAACATAAAACCAGTTACATTTTAACATTTTCTGTTTTAATAAACATCTTTACATCCTCTAGACCCGGCTGGTTGCCCCCTAGGAATCATATCTCAGGAACGCATGAACCTTGTTCTCCTGCAGCACATCTCCCTGATGAGCTGTGGTCTCACCTGCAGCCTCGCCTCTGCATTACCTCCCAAGCAGGGACGATGACGCTGAGTCCAGCGTGATGGGGACTGATCATTTCACAGGCACATAACAGAAAATTTAATCAAGACAGAAATGGGACAATGAGCACAGGATTTTGAAGTTTCTAAAGTGGACATGAAGATTTACACAGACAACGTCATTTGGATTTTCCTGATAGAAATGTCTACGGAAGGAGTATTCTTTCTAATAGAAAATTTAAATGATATCCCACTTCCCTACAAGAAAGTCTCTTTTTACTAGCTTCTTGATATTATTTAGCTTTGCAGCTAATAAACTATACAAAAAGAAATAAGGAAATAGGGTAAGAAATGCTTTCTTCCACAGTAATATTGTTCTACGGCTATTTTTGCATTCCAGGTAGGATAGCTAAATAAAGACAGACAGGTACAATTTATCTCTGCTGAGGAGTACTTAATTATACAGTAAAGCAGTACTATTTTAAAGATCTAAAGACTTATTAAAAATAAATACCCCACTACAATTTAGCCATAGCCAACTTCTTTAGAGCCAGACTCCTAGCTAATATAAACACTCAGAGTGCCACTGAAGTCCAAACAGAAAGGGACTTAAATTTAAGACATGCAAAATTGGATGCTGGATTTTTGGTTCAAGACCAAATTAAAATTAAATGAAAATGCTTATGGTTAAAACACTGATTTAGAAGCCTTTTAAACATTCCTTTTAAAGCTCTTTAACATGTGCTGTGACCCAAAAAGCACTTCAATCTCAAAAGCACTTCATTTTAAATACACATTTAAGATCTATTGATATCAAATTGGCACATTTTGCAACCAGTTACGTACTTTTCAACCATTAAATCATTTTAGTGTTCATGTCACTTCAGTAATGTGAATGCATTGCACTAATTTTCTGGCCACTTTCTGTTGGAAACCTTAGAAGCAAAGAAAGTGGATCTCTAGAGTCCCATCATTGTGGGATACTGGAAGCAAGTGCAGTCGAGTAAGGCTGGGTAGGTTGGGCAGTTCCCCTGGATGCAGCACTAATAAAGGTGGGTAGGAGGGAATAAGTATCACTGGTTGAGAAGGGAGGTAAATGTTTTGATTGCCACAAACAGCTCCCAGCCTCCCTGCCAGTCACCACTGCCTGCCCTGCTTAGCTCAAGTTGTCCTGCAAATTTTGCATCAGTACAGCCACATTAAAACTGTCTTCCGTGGTTTACTCTCATTGCTGTTCCTTGCTCTGCTGTTTTGCATAATATCTATTGCCCTCATTGTGTGTTGTTCTAGAAAGGGATTTATATAGATTTATGATAATGCAGATAAGAAAGTAGCAAGCTGCTGGGGAAGTGTAAAGGAAATTTTTTCTGGCTATTCTCCAAACAAGCTTAGCATTGCTCCCCAAACAAATCACAGAATCATTAAGGTTGGAAAAGACCTCTAAGATCATCCAGTCCAACCGTCAACTCATCACCACCATGCCCACTGAACCACATCCCTGAGTGCTACATCTGCACGTTTTTTGAACACCTCCAGGGATGGCAACTCTACCACTCCCCTGGGCAGCCCGTTCCAATGACTGACCACTCTTTTGGAGAAGAAATTTTTCCTGATATCCAACCTGAACCTCCTCCGGCATAACTTGAGGCCACTACCTCTCGTCCTATCCCTGGCTGTCTGAGAGAAGAGACCAACCCCCATCTTGTTACACCCTCCTTTCAGGTAGTTGTAGAGACCGAGAAGGTCTCCCCTCAGCCTCCTTTTCTCCAGACTAAACAATCACAGCTCCTTCAGCCACTAGCTGAAGGATCGTAGCACACTTAGATGCTATCTCATATGTAGGTGCATCTCATAGATGTAATACACCTTGCTGTTAGTGCTGTGTGCTCATGGCAAAGATATAAATAAGATCAAGAGGCACTGCAATACGCCAGGGTCCTTCTGTTTAGGAGTGACTACTCTAATGTATTAAGGCCATGTCATGGGCTGAATGTGAGAAGTAATGATGGCATTCACCTAATGAAATGTGAACATCTGCATTGGAGCTGGTCAGCCCTGGCTCGTTTTGGGGTCAGTGAAAAGAAACAGGCACACCACAGCACAGTTCCTTTTGTCCTTATGGGGACATCTAACGTACAGCAGCAAAATTATGGCAAAACAGTGCTTGTTTTTCACTGCTGACCATTTAGGGTAGTGCCTTAGATATAACTTCCAGTACTGTAAAGAGCTGAAATTATACACATGACATAGCTGGCCAGGAAAAAAGATTAACTTCTGTTAGTTTACCGGCAGTTTCCAGATGTTTTTGCAGTCATATCCCAACTTTTGACTAATCCTCAACTGATTTCCCAAAAATATCATAAAAGAAATTTTTATAAGAGCTGAGGATGTACAATACCTTTTTCTGGAAAGAGTAAGCTACAACCTACTGACTAACTGAGAAACATGAGGCTTCCAGATCCAAGATGAGAACTGTATGACTGACAGCACAGTGCAGTGCTGGTTTGCGAGTCTGGCTCTGCAAAAGACAAAAAAGTCATGAGCAACATACAAGGAATTTGCAGTGGGGGAAAAAAATACCCACAGAAGAAATAGACTGTGTGAAGGACTAATTTTAAGGAACAGTAGTGTTGCTGTGGCTGGCAAAGCAAACTCAAGAATTAGCACATGTATCTGCAAGTCACATCAAACTAAAGGATGCAGCAAAAACATAGAAACAAACATTACAGACTGAAATGGGAACATACTTGGTCTGAATGTGTTATGTATTTTTGGTTTTTCAGGTTAAATATGCACCTCATGCATTCCCTTAGGCTAAGAGTCGGTGCTTGGTGGAGGAATGCCCTCCAGAGCACTGTAAGGTGAAGCATAGTCAAAAAAGAAAAAGTAAACTGTTTATAAAGTCATCAGCTTTCTTGAATTGTTGGTGAAACAGCAAATTTGCACTTTTAAAAACAACTTCAGATGTTGAAAACCTCAGAGCCAAGATGGTAAAAGGAAGGCATTTACATCTGTCAGAAAACTGAAAGCACGTTTAATCTCAAAATTGCAAAAATGTCCTGGCAAATAGAGATAATAACAGTATATTATCAGGAAGGAGAACAGCAGCCATTTCATAAACTCAGTGGCCTGGTTTTGTGTGTAGTGGGTCTGCTGCATCTGTGAATTCACTCAATTTATTTCAAAAAACCCAGAACAAAGGATTCATTCTTCTCTATAGCTGACACATCAGGCAGCTGAATATGCTTCAGTTTTTCAAAGACTTTCCAGGTGAGTTTGAACATTATAGGAAAATGTTTCTAGTGGTCCTGAGGAATATAAAACATCCAATTCTGACAATGAGTTACAAGCAGAATATATAATTTTGCAGCCATTTACTCAACTTTCAGCTTTCTTGGAATGTTGAAATCTACATGAAGTGATAATGAAAATTTTATTTTACTTCTTTTGCAGACTCCAAACTGAAGTTATAAATAGACAGATATCAAGGTGTTATGCTCAAAAGGGCAAGTATCTAATTACTATTTCAAAACTAATCTTAATATGACATCTTTAAATATAGTTTTAGCATATGAACTGCTGTAGACTAACATCAAATCAAATAAGTTGTTCTACAGCACTGCCTTTTATTACAGAGACTTTCTGAATTTATGTTTGTTGTTTTGATATCAAGTTGATGAAAAATTGCAATGCATATTAAACATTCATAAATATCCATAGATTCTGGCTTCTGAATTTTGTTAGAGTTTGCAGGATCCAATGAACCTGAGGACACAGGGCTTTCTCCGGTCACTGCTGGCTGACTCTATCTGCTGTGGCTCTGCATCCCTAGGTCTGGCCAGTAGTGGTTCTGGGTAGGTATTCCCCATGGTCACACATGTGTGCACACACACCCCCTCCTCCCCATGTATCTTAAGGTCCCTTCCAACCCTAACCCTTCTATGATTCTATCTGCCCAGTAGCTGTCATTTGACTCTGAGTCCATCCAGCCTCAGTCTTCCTGGTCACCTCCTGTTTTTGACACTTCAGGGGCCCCTCAGACCTGCAATCCCTCCCTAGTAACTGGCACTTGGACCTCTTACCTTGCTCTCCAGCTACTCTGACTTGCGTTTCGCTAGTGAATCATGCACACATGCACGTACAGGCACACAAAGAGATCAGAAAGCATGTACGTGCAGGAAATAGGAATAGTTTAATAAGAAGACTGACAGGCTGCCTAGCTAGAGAGATAGCCAGACCAACAGCTTGTTCACACGTGACCAGCAAATTTTGTCTCCTTTTCCCCTCTATTCTCCATTGTCCACTTTGGTCTCTCCCTTTCCTCACTCTTGATCCTTTCTCTAATCACGATTTTCACAAATTCTCACAATTCCCTTAAAATATCCTGTAATGAGTTTTACACTCTCCCCAAATTCTCTTGCCCCTGCATTCAATAGCAAGTCCTATTCCCCTCTAATAAATCCCCTTTATTTTGCATGGCTTTCTGGGAGTGACATTCCTTCCTTGACTCCTGTTGGCAGTTTCCCACTGGGGACATTGGCTGAATCGTTCCCCTGGGGTGGTCTCAGGGAGCAGCTTGGGTGGTGGGGTCTGTCTCTGCTTAGCAGGTTGTGGGGGAAATTTCCACTTGTCAGTCAACCTCTGATCCTCTCTGAGCCTTTGGGATTATGGTGTTTAGCCTTTAATCAGATAACCTAGCAAATTTAAATAAAAGACAATTCTGACTCCTTCTAAGCCTGTTCGACAAATCTAAGGCCCAAGTAGAAGGAACCTTAACTCTGTATATAGTGGACTGTGAATGCACCAGGGAGATCAGTCAGAGTTGTAGGAAGGCTGAATGCCTTGTAAGCAAGGTCTCTCTTAGGTGTAACGCTTCTGTGGACTCCAGGCAGTGCAATCGGTCTCGGGGTGTAAAGGAAGGCCAAAGTTTCAGCTCTACCTACCAACCAGACTTGTGGGGTCAGGGAGGTGAAACCTGCAAAACTACACTTCTCTGAGTATGAAATGCTTCCTCCTGCAAGAGGCAATGTTTGCTCCTCTCTTCCCAATTACTGTTTCCAGTTTACTTTTATTACAGATTTGGATCAAATTTTGGATTAAATTTGCATTGTATTTCCACTTACAGCATTTAAATCCAGCTTGCAAATGAATCGTGCAGAATGTAAGAAATAGTAAATCTGCCATTTTTCTTTCTTTCTCAATGCACACACTTTCCAGAGCTGCTATAATCTGACATCATTATAATACTCATTTATTGCACAAAAAGAGGAGGAAAGAAAAGCAGCTATGGAAACATCAAGCTCTATTAAAGGAAGCCTCAGTATTTGTTGAATGAATGAGTATAAAACAGAAAAATTGAGACTGTTTTCCAGTTTTATTTTAATGTATTAAGAATGTGTGGAAGATGTGCATTCCTCACTAATACTATATAAAGTTTCTACCATACTGGATCCTTTGGGACACCTAATAGGTGACAAAAATTTTAAAAAATTGCAGACAAATAGCCAGTCAGTCCCAGGTGCTGTAGATATGTTGACAAATTGGGAATGTTAAATCATACATTTCACTCAGGACCAGTGAATCCTCTCTCTTGTGCATTCATGTTTCTATGCCTAGAGGTCTATTGATGAAATGTCAGGAGGCCTGCAGACCTTCAAATAATTATTAAGCATATGTAAATAATTAAATGACCAACAAGTTCCTCCAAACCCCTGAGCTCTGCACTGAGCACACAAGACCAGGACCTTGTCTTCAGTATGTTTACATCATGTCTCACAACAGGACAGTGACCAAGGCCACAGACCAGATATAGGGAGGGAGGACAGAGGTTTGCTTTGACGTCTCTATAACTGGTGGCTGGAGAAGGCATCTTTAGGGGTTCTCTCTCTCTTCCTCATCTAAATTTGTTATTGGCTTTTTGCCTGTAACACAGCTACAGACAATAACACCTTTGCAACCAGATTCTTGAACACCAGCATAGAGTTTTGCAGCAGGTGTCTCTCAGAAGCATTTCATGGGAAGCTGCAGATGCCTAGCATGAGCACCACATCACCAACAGGGGCAAAGCAAAAAGCAATCTACAAGAAAGGCCAAAAAGCACTCTCAACAAGTTTGCTCATGTGACCAAACTAGGTGGTAAGGTGGACGTGTCATAGGGGAGAGTCATCTTACAGAGGCCTGGGTGGATATCCCTGGAACAATGGGATAGCAAGAATTGTATGAAGTTTAACAAAGACAAGTGCAAGATCCTGCACCTTGGACAGCAAAATCAAACAGCTCAGTACAGGCCAGGATCTGTGTGGCTGGGGAGCATCTTGCTGAAATAGACTTGGGGGTCTCGGTGGACAACAAGCTGAACATGGGTCAGCAGTGCACCGCTGCAGCAATGAAGGCAAACTGGTTTCTGGGTTGCATCCACAAGGGTATTACTAGCAGGCCAGAGCAGATCGTCTCACTTTACTCAGCACTTGTCAGGTTGCACCAGGAGTATTGTGTCCAGTTCTGGTCCCTGCAATTCAAGAAAGACACGGACAGACTGGAGAGAGACCAAAGGAAGGCCATGAAGATGATCAAAAGGCTGGAGAACCTGCCCTGTGAGGAAAGATTGAAGGAGAAGAGAAGGCGCAGAGGGGACTCCATCACAGTGTTCTGGTGCTTAAAGTGCAGCTACAAAGGGGATGGAGGGTTTCTCTTCACAAGGAGCCATCTGGAGAAAAAGAGAGACAACGGGTACAAGTTGCACTGGGGGAGGTTTTATCACAACAGAAGAAAGAAACTTTTTACAGTGAGAAAAATCAATCACTGGAACAACCTCCCCAGGGTGGAGTCCCCATCACTGGAGGTTTTCAAGATGTGATTGGACAGAGTGCTAGATAATCTTATTTAGGCTTCCTTTCACCATGAAGGGCTGGACCAGATGACCTTTCATGGTCCTTTCCAACCTGGGCTGTTCTATGATTCTATGAATCTATGCTGTGTACATAGCAGGTAGGGCTCTGAATCCTACAAATAGTTACTGAAGCTATAGCTACTGAAATATGGATAGGCAGTGGTTTGTGAACTGATTAATCCTCAAATGATGACAGTAAGAAATGAACAATGAAAGCTTAAAAAGTAATTGGAATAAGCTGCAAATTATAGGCAAATGCAGGAAAAAAAAATAGGTAAGGAAAAAGTGAGAAAAATGTTAATTTTTATCTTAGATTTTGCTAGTCAGCTAACCAGTATCCAGAATGAGTTATGGTAAACTGCTAGATAGTTGAGAAAGCAGAATTTGCAATTCTGTTATCAGATGACATAAATTTGTGACAGGTGGGAGTATAATGAAAATTACAGTCACTCCTGAACACACACACTCACAAGGAATAGCTTCAGGTGATAAAACGGAGATTAACATCAGTCAAGGATAATTTAGTCTTTACTGCTACAAATACCTCTTTCTTGACTGTGGATATCCATGCTGTTCACAGAAGCAGTAGGACTAGCAAACAGTAACCAAACAGAATAAAAATAATTATCAATCAGATTATTAACTTCATCACATCATGAGATGATATGATGATCTCTCAGAAAAGGAAGAAAATACGAATAACCTTTCTTCCAAGCAAAGAATTCGAGAAATATCAATTATATTTTCCAAATTC
>NW_010317362.1:0-10216 GCF_000700745.2 Antrostomus carolinensis | reverse complement strand
CATTACAGCTTCTTTCAAGCTTCAGAAATATTTAATGCATGAATATCACAGAATCTTTTCCGGAAATGTTTTTATTAAATAAATGTGCTTTGACTGAGTTCACAGTCATTTTCTGTTCACATTCTGTGGGTATACTGATATAAAAATTTAAAGGCAAAAATAATTTTGTCTCAGTTGAACATAAGTTCAAAATGTCCACAGAAAGCACCTGTTTTAAATTAAAAGAGTTTGCCCAAGAAGGTTGATCCAAATCATTCTATTCATCCAATAAATCAACAGAAAAAAACTGTATTATTTAACATATAGTGCACAGACCTGTCTTTGCATGGATCGAGTTTACTCACACCTTGTAAAAGCACTAGGGCAGGAAGTCTTATATTCATATCCAGCCAGAGGAGGGGAATTCCTGTCTACAAAGGTTATCTCCACTGCCAATGTCCCATACAAACACCAATGCCCAATGCTGTCAGCAGGTTGTACACCTTCTCACAGCATTCCCTGGATATGCAATCCAAGAATTATGTAGTTGTATTTCACAGAAAGTGTCAATGTATCTAAAGCAGCGTGGACCACCAGGCAGTCCCAACGATCCCTGGAGGGTGGGATCTGGTTGCTACCCAAATGGTTGAATGAGCCCCCAGCCCTCATCTACCTGCAGTAGAAAGTGTAAAGAAGTCACTATGAGGGGAGAAGATGGTGACTTGTACATAGGAACAAGTAGGGGTACAGGGAAAGGCAGGCTGAGCAGAGGAGCAGTGGCACCAAGAAAGTTGTCCACCAGCTGGACTTGTAGGTGTAGATCTGGTCCTTGCTGCTGTCAAGATTCAGCCAACACCAGATATCCATTCTCCACAAAGACCACAGAAGTTTAAATCATGGTAGGGAAAAAGGAGGTAAATTGCCCACTTCAAATGCAAGTCTGCATACAGACAGGCACCCAAAGGCATATTGTGCAGCAGAGAAAGTGATTTTACTGAACTGATTCCTTTTTTGATACAAAATGGTGCAAATCCACAGTGAAGGTAGAAATATCTGTTTGGAGACATTACTGTAAAAACAGTGAAGATCAGACTTAGCATGATCAAGACTTATCCCTGTGGAAAAACACACTGTAGAGTGATTATCAGAAGACGGACACCAAGTGAGAAGGTGACTGGGGCAGCTGGAATTGAGTGTAAGAAATACTCGTTCCCAGTGGCTTCCACTGAAGCTAAACCTAAGCTGGATCTCCTTGTGATTACCAGTCCATGCATGGGTAACTCTCTAACATAGACTGAGCCAGATATGCTATTCACACTTTTTTCTCCAGCGGAACCACTGGTTCAGTTACCTCCCACTTCACTCGATGATTTGAAACCAATCTGTAGCAGTTCCAGATGATTATGGCCAATTTCCCAGCTGGCACTTTCAATAATAAACAGAAGTAGCTATTTTATTTATCTCAGTCAGGTTTAGATTTTCTGTAGGTACTTAAATCTTCTTTTGGCAGCTGTTTCTACACATGCCTGACTTGAAGGAATAGAAGTGACAGGTAGCAACAGCAGTAAGTCCTGCTTCCATGAGGTTTCCTGTGACTCTAAGTGGTTTTGATTAATGCTTGTGCTTATCATTTTCTATCTAAGATCATCCATATATCAGAGTTATCTGAATGTTAGGATGAGTAAACAACTGTTCCCTTCCCCATCTAGTTCATGTGTAAACATCTTTCATTTCTGGAATAGCTAAAGTAAGTCATTTTATGGACAAGGACATGGGGTTCTTAGTGAGTTTTTTGTATGCTGCTAGTCCCAATGCGCGGTGTTTATTCGCCCTCAGGGCCAATTCCCAGAGGTAAGATCTTCAAAAGAGGATATTCCGTAATAAAAATTCTGAGAAGAAACTCATTTCCCCCTGCTCTCCAGGTCTCATGTCCTCATTATGGTGTGTACTACTGGTAAAATTATTCTTTCATCTGCAATAGCTGCTCTAATTGGAAGCAGGCTGTATGGCCCTTAAATAACATGCTTTGAGAATTCAGTCCAGTGTTAAAAAGTGTGTTATTATATGGCATTCTCAGGAAGAGACAGGAAAACCTACCAAAATTCAGTGGATACCTATTTGGTCCTATTAATTTTAAAACTGGGGGTTTTTTTAGCAAAGAATACACTTTTCCTCAGCTGTATACTTCATGATCTCTGTTTCTCATATTTAATTCGTGTAAGATTTTGACAAGGTGTTTGGAGATTCAAATGCATTAAAAATTTTTCAATGGAAGAATTTCATAGCTAGAAAGCTTTCTAGCAGTCAATAATTCGTGTAAGATTTTGACAAGGTGTTTGGCGATTGAAATGCATTAAAAGATCTTCAATGGAAGAATTTCATGGCTATGGAATGGCTATTTCAAAGCTTTCTACCAGTCAGGAATCCCTATTGTGTTCTGAAGACTCCCAAGGTTTGCTCCAACAGCTGCCTCCAGAAATAACAATCATCTGGCAGTCCATGCAGTCTACCACATGCAGTGGGAATAAGTTACCCATTTAGATGGGACTCGCAGCTTGTTAACCAAGTTCCCTCTGCAGTCCATCAATTCAGTCCGTAAATCTGTAATGACAATTATTCTATGATGGGAAAAATTTCCCTTTCTCTCCCCTCCCCCCTTGAGTAGAGGTAGCCCTAATGACTAGCTTAAACTCCTCTTTTATATGGTTAAGGCTAGACAGAGTATGTATATACAAAGTTTCACTTTTCTCACCCATCCTTTAGAAAACCTGCAACTTGCATAACCTGAGAACATCCTTTGACTCTACCAACTTTTGCTGCCCACCTTAGACCAAGATGGTAGCTCATTGGTATTCCTGGCTTTCCTTAAACCTGTTGGTCTAGGATTCAGCTGTAGTCTTGTTCTGAGGGGCTGTTCCCTCAGAAACACACTCTGGGGATGGCGACAACACATAGTAGCAATCTTGTTAGCTGACTAAAACATTTATTACTGTTTACAATTTAGCAAAGGGAAACAAACAAAAAGTTGGAGGAAAAAAAAATCTATAAAATAGCTGGACTCTTAAAGGGACTTTAATACCAAAAGATCACAAAGATCTGGTCAGATTGGATGAGGCTTTGAGCAACCTGGTCTAGTGGAAGGTGTCCCTGCTCATGGCAGGGGGTTGGAACTAGATGATCCTTAAGGTGCCTTCCAACCCAAACCATTCTATGATTCTATGACCTGAGGGAATTTTAAAAGAGGTTCAAAAGAGCCACGTGCTATTGTAGTCAGTATAATGCATTTCATTCACTTGTCTTTTAAACAATTTCTATAGTACAGAAAGTACATAAAATTCAATGAAACTAGAGACATATCTGCTAGGGAGAAAGGGAGGAGGTTGGATAAAATCTGGGCTAAACATCCCAGTGGCAGAAATTTTGCCCAGATGGGATACACCCATAAATTCCTGTCTGCCAGTGGAAAGCCATGTAATGGCATTATCCAGGCACTGGATAATGTAATGTCAAACCAACAGACTTTTCATCTTTAATATCAGACAGGCAGACACCAGTCTCCACTGACACCAGCCGAGCCTCAACCCCACTGTACAGCTGCCTCAGCCCGGCCTCCTCATCTACTCAAGATGCAACTGCTCTGTAAGGCAGAGAGGTGTGATTTGTTTTGCTCTCAGTCTGTAGGGCTCACTGTGTGTCAGCAAAAGAGAAGTTTTGCAACAGAGCAGGAGAAACTCCTTTTGGGATAGCACAAATTCATCTATTTGTCTCTGCCACCAAGCAAACACAGCAGGTGACATAGTAATTGTACACTGAGGATCAAACACACAACTGACATGAGAGTAAAATCCTCAGAGAAAATTATTTCCCTGGTGGCTGAGACACAAAATCTCCAGATTTGACATGTCCAGATTAAAATTGAATGTTTTTCAGGAGCTACTGCGACAGCTGCTGAAAACTCACCTCTGATGTCAAGAGAGATGTAACCAGCCTGGCAGATGCCTCCTGCCATGTTCCTGCTCTCCCCAGTGCCAATTTTAGCCCTGATGCTTCAGTGAAACTCTTAACATAAGTGGCATAAACACATAGCGCACTGCCCTGTCTAGGGAAGGATACAGGAAACTTGTGCAGCAAGTAATTTCAGTAATAAATTAAGTAATAACTTGGTCAGCCATTGTGTCTGTTTCTCATCTGAATTTTATGCCTAAAATCTGTTTAGAGACCCAGAAGAGCTTCCTGGCTCCTGCAAAGTCATTATTTTATAACTCTTACAAGCCCTTGTCCATCTTTCTCCCAGACCCTTGACATCTCTATTCAGCGCCTAAACCTGGTGTCCTCAAAGCTTCACACACAAACCAGCTGCTCCTTCCTACTGAGTCCATTGCTAGAGTCAGGTAAGGGTCAGTTTGTGTTTATAAACCTTTACACCTGATTTTAAACATTCACAGAATCACAGAACTGCCTAGATTGAAAAAGACCTTTAAGACCAACAAGTCCAATCATTAATCTAACACTGACAAGTCCCTGACTAAACCATGCTCATTGCCATGAAAAACTGAGCAGGAACAAGAAAGGAGATCAAGAGTGGTTTATGTGGTCAGCATCTTGCTCTAGTAATTAATTTCTTATGATCAAATAGATTGTACTATTATTCCTACTTTCTTACATGTCAAAATAATGTCAGTTAAACAAAGCATTACTGGGGTAAAGTTGGTCTCTCTGTATCATAACATATGGTCATATATTGAAAACATAACACTGGTCCATGACCACAACAAGAAGTGGGATTCTTGAATCCAGCTGAGAAGTTGAAGAGATGACATTTTAATATTGATGGTAGAACCAACTTAGACTTGAAAGTGAAAATAAACACAGAGCTGCAAATGGAAAATGTAATTAGAACACGCCCTGAGTTATGAATCAGTTGCACATTGTCATAAACAGAGTTTGCTTTCATCACACAGTTATAAACTCCAACCATCTGTTCCTTGATGGGGGTGGGAATGCTCTGCCATTAACATGAGAGTTATTCATGGGAGCAAATGGACTGAAACAGGGTCTGAGGAGAGGAGAAGTGTTTCCACTTGGGTTACGGATTACCAAAAAGAGCTTGCAGACAATGTGTGCATGTAACGCAAATAGAAGGGATGAGTACACTTATGAGAGTACAAACTGAACGTATATTGTTTTTCACCTTTAGGGCAAGGATGTGCAAACCAGAAAATGCCCTTTGCAACTGAGATGACAATTTCCAGATTTGAAAAAGAACAAGGAGGAAGAGGGGAGGAGCATCTCATGTTTGGGAAAATAACTGGCACAATTTGGTGCACATTTTTCTGAGCTATTTCTGACTCAGTCAGACAGGCATTGGACTGGATTTATGACTGCAAATAAGATGATGCAGATGTGCAGGGATTACTCCTGTTTCAAGACGTCCTACAGACTGGGCTGAGGATCCAGCAGGAAAACCTTCCTACCATCAGTTATGCACTGGCATGAAGAGAGCTTGCAGACTGCAGTGTGATAAGCCTCAAATGCTCTGGAAATATATGATGTACCTCAGTGAGTGCATTATACAAATAAATTGATATTTGATGTTTTTGCAATAGAATGATAAAAACTGATAGAGCGGAACATTATTAGCAGCATAAAAGGCATTCGTTAGTGTGTTTTTCTGTGCTCAATCTAGTAAGTATTTTCAGCAGCTGTCCTCATTTCCTCTTCATTGCCTTTTTCTCCAGTGGCTAATTCAATCTGCTCTGTGGCACCACAGTTGCCGTATGCTCCATGGCCCATCATTTCATGCCAGTGCATCCTTTGAGATAACGACAGGACTCCCAGGGGAGCCCATGTGCTCAGGATACCCTGTGCCCCAAACAGCCTTGTGCTGAGCCCATGCAAAGCCAGGGACATGGGTGACGAGCACGCTGGCTCGCCTTTAGTGCAGCTGAGCAATACAAACTGTCAGTCTGCAAATAATTAATGTCTGCAGCCTCTTAAAAACTAACATGACTATTAAGCTGCACTTTCAATTGCCTGGCTTACTTTCTCATTCACCTCTCCCAGCTCAAGATTTATTTGAAAATCTTGCTATCAGACCCATTGTTTCTGAAGCCAGTTCATTCCATAAACTTGAATTATGCCCCTCCTTATCAAGCTGATTTTTATTCCTTCCTCGGATTTCTCTTTCCATAGCCTGCTTCTGACCATCCACCCTGCCTTTGCCATCATACTCCAAAACTATCCCACTAAAAACAGCCAGCTTAAGCATGTAGGTAGGGACAGTGCCCAGAATGATTTAATCTGCCCTCCTCTCCCCTTACTGGTGACCCTGTATCTTTTTTATTCTCCTCTTACAATTCATATGACTTAAGAGGTGCTTTCTATTCAATGTAACTTAAAGAAAATGTAAGGTAATTGCAGGGTATAATTTAGCTCACCTTTTGGCAGTTTTCACCTTATCCCAGTGCTTCCTGGCCTTTGAGGCCAAAGACGATTTGAGTTAATTTACAATTGCTTTGCTGTGGAGCAGCCTGGAGTGCTCACACAATCAGTTTTGATGTTTTCAGCACTGGAGGAAATGGCCTCCAGGTGACAATAACCATTTCAACCACTTTTGGTAGAGCTATATGAGCATGATTGTTAACACCAGCTAGCATCTCGCAGCGTTTAATGACTTGGTAAATCAAAGAGCAGTACCATCAGACTGGCACCCTGCAAAAATAGATGAGAAGCAGTAGTTTATCCGAATAAAGTGCCTGCTATTTAAGGATCGAAAAATCTAAGCAAAGAAAATAAGAACTCAAACTACCTCATGACATTGGTAAATACATATTATCTGCATTTCTGAAGTGTAATGAAAACTGTAAAAAGCACAAACTGAACTGACATCTTCTGATAACAATCCTATATTTCTACCACAGAATTATTTTTCTTTCTTTGATATCATACAGTGAATGCTGGAGGAAGTTGCAGCAGAAGGACAGAAGGACATATTCTGCTGATTTAATTAAAAAATATTTTATAAATTATTTTATCATTGTCAATACAAAAACAATACCTCCTGGTGGAAAAATTCTGTATTTGTTTTTTATGAAGAAAGAAAGACACAAGGAAAAAAATATGTATTAAATTAGAGCCATTAATTTTAAAAGTGGGTAGCTGGTCTTCAAATTAAAAAGTTATGTTAAATAATTTCTGTTTTTATTTATATCACATTCTAAGCAGCTGAATTATTTATATGCTGTACTACTGCACAGTGTTACCCAGTCATTTTGCACAGATGAAAATAAAACTCATGCTACACTATCACATCCAAAATCTGAACACTATGACAGCTGTCTAACAGTGGTAGTAAATTTTTTGGCATGTTCATGTAATAAAGAGCATCTCTGGCAACTACAGCTAGAAAAATAGCTGTTCCCCTAAGAAAATATTGTGCCAACCAAAAGACTTTTGCATCTGTGCTTCTTTTAAATGCTTCTTCAGCCAAGAAGAATTCTTGTTTGCAGTGTTTCAGTTGCATTGTTACTCCCCAGGTTGTGAATCACCATGAAACTGCATCACCCACCCAGCCAGACCCACCGAAGGAGCAGAGCATGCCTGCTGCTGCCTTTTGCCATGGGAGAAAAATCAGTTCTTGGAAATACATCTGTAAATTTACAGCTATGAGCTTTCAGTACATCACATGGTAGCAAGATGGGATACACTTCTCTGCTGGGGTATACAAGACATGCCAGGCTCCACTCCAAAGAATAACTCAGAAGCTGTAAATAAACCTCTGTGCTCAGTATCTCTGGAAGGAATGAAGCAGACATGCATGGGCCTGCTTGCTGTCTCCTGGCCTCCCAGCAGCATGCACAGGCATTCAAACCTGGGGCTATCTCCTGGTCTTCTCCCTCCCCTCTCCAAGAATATTCTTAATATCATGACAGAAACTTAAGTCATTTACCCATAACTGTAGGTCTGCAAGGCATCTCTTGATGTTTATTTTGAGCAAGGTGAAAAATTTGAGATAAAGGAGATTCTGTGAAGGGGACAGAGAGCACATCTGTGAGTATACCCTGGGGAAGCAGCCTCCCAGGAGCTCCTTGGTGCTGTCTGTGGCTGCCCCTGGGGCTGGACCTGGCTCTGCTGGAGTACTTGGTGCTCGTAGCCTCTTCTATTGAGTAGAAGGCTTTTCCTCAGTGTGACAGTTATGAACCACCCAACTTCCATCCCCACCCTACTTCACTAAGTAGTCTAAGCAGTGCGTTCATTGTAGTCATATTGCACTTGAGTCCTCAAAATGAGTACAGGACCCATTCAGGAGGATGTTGCAAGAGTATCAGAAAAGGGTAACTAGGCACGTACAGACTTCATCCAAGCCTGTACTGAGGACAGCCATTGCTCAGCATGACTTGACGAATGCGTGTCACTTAACATTGAGACAGAGTCGCACTGTTTCTGATGGAAATGTCAGGAACAGGGATAGACATAATGCTGAATCATGTGGGAATATGCTGCTTGTGCAAGAGTTCCTGGGAAGGAATCAGAGTAGGAGCTGATTCAGCATGACTTTTATTATCATCCTTCATGTGGCCCATGAGACTAGCGACAGTACCTGCAAACTAACATTCGGTACAACATTCACATATCTGACTCTGAGTATGTAATAATTTCTTAAAAGATTAATTGCTGTAGTAGTTTCAGAGAGGCAGGATATTTGCTTTTTTAATTAGAAGAATTTAGAGTAGAAGCTTCTATGCAAACATGTTTCTGCCTTATCATTTTCAGTGCTTAAAGTTCAACATAAAAACAGCGGCTATACTCTATACCCGGCTGAATGTCAAAGGTAAATCTGAGTGTACAGTAAAGTCCATCCTACAGCAAGGCCATAAAGAATGTATGTTAGGCATTATATTCATATTGGGTCTGAAAATAAATTTGTTTTTTTAAGTATCAATAAAGAGAGTGATAATTGCCCTGAGACTTACTGTAGTTCATTTGGAAAACGGTTTTCACTTGCTTCTAGTTGACTCACAGGTGTAAGAGAACATTCAAAACAAACAGATGACAAAAGCATTGCTGTCCTTGCCTCTATGAGCTTTTTCCCCTAGGAGTCTGAATGCACAAAGTGACAAAGGGGCTGCTGCAACAGTCGAGCAGTGTGGCAAAGAATTAGTCATGATAATTCACTTGATTCTGACAACAAATTTAATAGTCTTGTCTTTCACCAGCCATAGGTAAAATATGCAAAGCTTTTTTTTTTTTTTTTCCTATGAAGAGAGGTTCTCTACCATAAACAGGTTCATTTTTCAATAGAGAAAAAGACTCAATTGAAACAGGTAAAATATGCAAAGCTTTTTTTTTTTTTTCCTATGAAGAGAGATTCTCTACCATAAACAGGTTCATTTTTCAAAAGAGAAAAAGACTCAATTGAAAAGAGTGTGTTTGTCTTCATAGGCACTACTGCCTCAAACACAGCAACATCAAAGCTTTTGTAACTATCCATTGCTTGGTAGACTTTTTTGAAGATGCCAAACTATCTCCACCAGGAATATCTGAATATAAAATAGGGTTGTTAACTTTGGTGTCATGTACCAGCTAAAGGAAAGTGAAAGTGAGCATTTGCTGTAGATAACTGCTACCTGTGGCACGGTAATGCGAGGTGCTCTATGGATCGCTCCTTTTGGAACGTTATGCAGAAGATACCAATCTCTTCTTCTCATCTGCCCAAAGATTTTTAGACTGGTAAGGTATCTTGTTTTCTCAACTTTGAAGATGTGAAGTGAGGCACTTCCTTACTTGATGGTTCTGTCTTGACCCACAAGTTTGCAGAGTCCTAAAGTGCTGGCCAGTTTCCCCTAGATATTTTCCTATATTAGATAAGACTATTCTACTGCAATTTTGTTCCTTAAAAAGGATGGAGATGGGAAAAGGTGAAAATATTCTTTCACTGTGTGAGTAGTATTTCACTTTCACAAGGTAGTGAATATCACTTTATGATACAATTTTACAACAGTCCTATATATTATTGCTGCAATCTACAATGTACTAATTAAAAGATAACCTAAACCAAGGGTTTAACATTATTTAACCAGATGCTTAGGTAAAAGCACCTAAAGTAGCTGAGAGAGGGGATTGTAGAAGAGTCTGAGCTGAACACTAAACCTTTGTGTGTAGTGCCAGAAGGGAGGACCAGAGCTTTATTTTCAACAGGCACCTGGAAAATACGTTTAACTATGCAAGTTAAATAATA
>NW_010317361.1:0-242 GCF_000700745.2 Antrostomus carolinensis | reverse complement strand
CATCCCTGTAGAAGCCCTTCTTGTTTTTCTTGGCATCCACTGCCAAGTTCAGCTCCAGCTGCGCCTTGGCCTTCCTGACCTTGTCCCTACACAATCAGGCAATGTCCCTGTACTCTTTCCAGGATACCTGTCCCTGCTTCCACTGCCTATGGAGTTCCTTCCATCTTGACTTTTAGATTGACCAGCAGGTCTCCACTCAGCCATGCTGGTGTCTTGCCTTCCTTGCCCCATTTCTTACACCT